>NC_089783.1:20464281-20481781 GCF_040412425.1 Macrobrachium rosenbergii | reverse complement strand
GTAAAGTTGCAAAGACATTCATGTAAAGAAAATTATTACGTGATTGACAGACTGGCAAGAGATCATGGACATAGTGGTTAGGCTGCCTCCATATCACTGCCAGTATAATGCAACAGAACTGATATGGGCGCAGGTGAAATCATACGTGGCAAAGAAGAATCATTTTAAAAAATCAGACCTGCTTCCTTTGGTCAAAGAAGCAATTGAATCCATATCTTCTGACAACTGGGCTAATGATGTGAGACATGCCGAAGATATAAAAAGAGATGACGCTTCAAGAGATGTTTGCATTGATAAATATATAGATTCTTTTGTTATCGATGTAGCATCCTCTGACGAGGATTCTTCATAAGTAATGTCTCCTCATACTTCGATTGTAAATAAATTTATTGCTTTCCCTTGTTGTGTGATATCCTGTTGAACACTGAAATTGAAATAAATTGAAATATAGATCTGTTTTTTCGACAGAAAGTGGCAGAAATATCTTTAAAAATCTACATATAACAGAAATGCCACAGCAGTGATGAGTATCATATGACAGTGCTTTAAAAGCACAGGTAAATCTAATAGTGTATAAATGTGTAATATATATATATATATATATATATATATATATATATATATATATATATATATATATATAATTGTGATATAGTTTTGAGCTTTTGAATTGCTTTCTTTTCGTGCATGCCGTAATCCGTCTTTACCTCCTTGCTGTATCAAGGTTGAATTTTCACTGTACAGCTATAAAATAGCTCATAATAAACATTCTTTAAATATTTTTACATACCAATATATATATATATATATATATATATATATATATATATATATATATATATATATATATATATGTAACAATATTTAAAGAATATTTATTATGAGCTATTTTATAGGTGCACAGTGAAAATTCAACCTTGATACAGCAAGGAGGTAAAGACGGATCAGGCATATACGAAAGAAAACAATTCAAAAGCTCAAAACTATATCACAATTATATGACTTCGATAACAGCAAAGGAACAGTAATAAAAAACTATAGTAGATGACGTAACTCAAGAACATTGCTCAGTACAGCATCCAAATAAACAAAACTGAAAATGAAAGCACATCTAGGTTTCCAAATTTCTTGCATCTATCATTTTCATATATTGAATTTTTTTTTTTTTATCTAAAATTTAAGTGGGACAACAAAACTTCATTCAGAACTTTCTATTATAGTACACGTGCTTGATAACAGGCGCAAACAATGAGAGCTTGAAGTCAGAAGGTTAATGGTCAGTTTAAGAGGGGCAAAGTCTCTTCCTAAAACGGTCGTACTATAGTAACCCTCCCCGCCTTTCTTGTTTACTTGCTAACCTTGTTTACTCTTATTCAGTTTTCATCCTCTGGACTTTACTACTGAAGGTAATCTATTTCTTGTTTTGTCATTGTCATTTTCAATCTTTAAAGCATTTTAATTTTGTAAGCTCTGTTGTCAGTTTTAATTAGTGTTTTTGTATCTTTTTAGCCAGAAAAGATGGGATATGGGTGATCCTGAAGCGCACCTATTAATAAATATATCAATGATGAGCTGACTGTTCTTCCTATCCGTACTCCCTACTATATATATATATATGTATATATATATATATGTATATATGTATATATATATGTATATATATGTATGTATATATATATATATATATATATGTATTTATATGTATATATATGTGTGTATATATATATATATATATATATATATATATATATATATATATATATATATATATCTTTCTATCTATGCATCTATCTCTGTGTCTAACTATCTGTTAATACACACACTAACACACATATATGTATACATACGTATATATTAACTTTATCACATACACAATTGTTCTGTGCATTAACTAAATTACTAAAAGGACCTCATTCAAACTGGATGGTATCTATAGATACCATGCAGTTTTGAATAAGGTCCTTTTAGTATATATATATATATATATATATATATATATATATATATATATATATATATATATCATATATATATATATATATATATATATATACATCTTGAAGGAAGCAGTAGGAAAGGCATCATCATCTACAGTTTATTTTCAATGCCGACGTTTCATGACGAATTCCAAGTCGCATTTTCAAGGCTATAAAATATAATATAATTTGCGAACATCAATAACAAATTAATGCAATGGCAACAGCTCTTTATGTAGTAAAAATATTTAAAACAAAACACCTCATTCCAAGACAAGTCAATAATGAGTAAAAAGGAGTTCACTAAAATCTTAAAACAACCTACCTATATGAAAGAAAGAACAAGACTAACATAAATAAGTACAAACAGAGTGAGGAAAACCAGTTGCCCAAACTAGGCTATAAACAATTTCACTGAGGACGATTGAGTATTTAACGACGGCACAGTCTTCCTGATAATTATGGATTCTAGGATGGTTAAGTCGTTGTTGTTCTGCACTCGGCCTAGGATGGAAAAAATCCTTGCTGTCAATATAAGTTTTACATAATTTTGAATGATTTCGTATATTTGATTGCTCAGGATTAGATAACCTGCTACCTGTTCTATGACTTATGCCCCTGTGGGAATCTATGCGGACCTTCAACAGCCTCCTCGTGCATCCCACATATGTATATCCCGTGATCACATCCCAGGCAAGTGTACTTGTAAACAACGCTGGACGAAAAACAGGGACTGAGCCGGTCTTTGACTCTGAACAGAGACCCTATTGTAAAGGGATTTTTCGGGATGATTTTCAGGTTTAAAGCTGGAAAACTCTTTTGAATAATGGCTGTGCATTTTCTCCTAAAAGTATCATCATGCACGAAAGGGAAACTTGCATGCATCTTTAGTTTCGGCACAGTCGATTCAGGTGTTGCCGGAGTCATTTTCTGTAGTAGCAGTTTATTTAGGGATCTGAAAAAAAGTCGTGATGGAAAACAATTATTATTGAAATATTTCACTAAAAGGATATCTCATCGTGGAAACTCTTCCAGTTTGACGAGTGGGTGTAAGCCCTATGGAGGAGGGTTAAAATAGAGTTCAGTTTCAAATGAAAGAAACACGAACTATAAAAATTCATTCCCAAACCAGTAAATGTATTTTTCTATACACACCTGTGTAAAAACCTGAGTCACCTCTGGAAATAATAAGATCAAGGAAGGGGAGTTTGTTATTTACCTCCTTCTCCATAGCGAACCTTATGTTTGGATGTTGTCGGATGACGAACTCCAGAAAGGACTCTGCATGACATTCATGACGAAATAGGAGAACGTGTCGTCAACATATCTTCGATAAAATAGAGGCGGAACCTAATGGGACATTCTTCTATTATGCGCTCCTCCAGGGAGCACATGAAGATGTTAGCAAAAATTGGACCAAGTGGTGATCCCATGGCCATCCCTTCAGTTTGTTTATACAAACTGAAGGCAAAGGTCGTGTCCAGCACGGCCAGCTCTAAAAGTTGTTTAAAAAAATGTTCTACTAAAATTATTAAAAATTGCATCTTCATCAGTAAAAAAGTTTGCTTAATATTATCTCAGTATTATTATTATTATTATTATTATTATTATTATTATTATTATTATTATTATTATTATTATTATTATTGGAGAAAGCAATTCCACAGTTATGTATATGTACATATATTTGAAGATAAATATACAACTGTGGATTTGCTTCTTCATTTTAAGACTCATGCTACTATGAGTATTTTTTTTTTACTATTATTTTTTTTTTTAGAATATGAATCCAATTCATACAGGACAAGCATACAGGGACCATTGACTTGAAATACAAGCCTCCAAAGTATATGGTAGACAGGTTTTCCAGGAATATTGGAAAAGTTTTCCGTGCGTCTTTAATAGTGTTCTTGAAGAATCTAAAAATTATTTCTTTTCCGAAGAAGAATTTTTCTTTAAATAAGACAAGCGATTTAAACTACTCTGTATCCTTCAAAAAATCTACTATTATAATTTGATGCTGGTACCATAAAAACTATATATTTATAACTTACTCTGCTATGCGAAAAAACTTAATCATTCCTTGCTGGAGGCAGCCATCTCTCTCTCTCTCTCTCTCTCCCCCTTAATAAGGTGATCAATGGCAATGGAGAAGCCTTGTTAAAACAAAAAAAGGTCACTTTTCTCTTGAAGCTGACTGGATTACTGGGCGCTAGTGATGACCATTTCAGGAAACAGAAATTTTGAGACCACCTTATTTTTAACTATTGGGAAAAATTAACGCACACAGACGCACAAACCAGTGTATACACACACACACACACACACATATATATATATATATATATATATATATATATATATATATATATATATATATATATATATATATATATATATATATAAAATATATGTATATATACTTATATAAACATATATTTATGTATATGTATCTATCTATAATAATAATTTCAAGTTGATCTTGTTCTCCCAATGGGTGAAATTTTCTAGAAAGCTTTATTGCCATGAAAATAGCATTTTTTTAAAGAAATAAATGTAAATGTAGCGAAAAATCATCATCATCGTATCCTTTTCCCTCGTCGTCGGGAGGAGATATCTATCTATTTATCTATCTATCTATATGTATATATATATACATATATGTAAATAGATATATAAATATATATAGATATATATATATATATATATATATATATATATATATATATATATATATATATATATATATATATATATATATATATATATATATATATATATATATATATATATATATACATACATGTATATAATATATATACATATATATATATATACATATATATAATATATATACATATATGAATATATATATATATATATATACATATATACTGTATATATTTTATATATATATATGTATGTGTATGTATATATACATATATATATATATATATATATATATATATATATATATATATATATATATATATATATATATATATATATATATATATATATATATATATAATATATATATATATATATATATATATATATATATATATATATATATATATATATATATATATATATATATATATATATTTCTCCCGGCGACGAGAGAAAAGGATACGATGATGATTTTTCACTAAATTTTTAATTTCTTTCTTTTTTTAAAAATATTGATGTTTTCGTCGCAATAAAGCTTTCAAGAAAATTTCATACCTTCTGCTGCAAGAAAGAATCATTGTCGCCTGGCGCCGTAATATCTTCGTGTTTTTCCTGCAGTCGTTTTAGAATTCTTCCGCTCATGCGTATAGCGCCATCACTCAATAGGTGCACTGACACCAAGGACTACAGTGGCCATCTCAGGGATCCTCCAGGAAGACGTCTTGAAGCCTTCAGAGACAGCATGTGAGCAAAGAAGGTGAAGTTTATGGTTAAAATGAACTGGATGACGAAGCAGATCGACTAAAAGAGATTTTCAAGAGGGAAAAGTACATCACGAGAATGGCAGATAGCTTCAGTCTGTAATTGTTTACTGCTGAAAATATGGACTACTTCGTGGAGCAGTATGAAGTCGAGGTTCCCGCCTTCTGCGATTATTCGGCACCTCTACAGTCGTATTGTCACTCACGGACGCAAGCTCTTCATTCGAAATAAGAAAGGAAATAATCAAGAAGAGAGGAAGACAGTGGAACGGAGGAACTGAAGAATTTATACGAAATAAAAGGTAGAGAACTTGAGGTGTTTTCTAAGCTGATTGAGAGGGATTTTGGATGCCCAAAATTACCGCTTGGAGCAGTTCTTCGCTCTAATTAAGAAAGAGAAGGAACAAAAAAGAGACGACATCGGCGTGGAGGTATACTGAAGAATGCTGGAAGAAAAAGTAGATAACCTGAGGTGTTAGAAACTACTTCAAAGATTTTGGATTCACAGAATTACTTTTCGGAGAAGCAAGGAAGAATCGAAGGGATGATCAATATTGTCAGTAAGAGGAATCTCATAAGTTTATAGAAGACGACTCCTTAAAGCAAAGAAGCTGTTTATGTGCCAGAAAAAGAACTCCAAGTAATGGTTATCGCGATGTTGAAATGATCTAAAACCTTCGAGATTTTCCTTGAAGACATTTTGGAATCCTTCAGTCTCCGGCTCCTGGAAGGACGAGAGAAATGCCATTCGCGCATGCGCCGAGCTTCAAAGTGTCCAAGAACAATCTCCGAGATGCTTCAAATCGTCTGGAAGCCTTCGGAGACAGAAAGTGTCAGTTTTGAAAAGTAGGGTAAGAGAAAGCAAAGAGTATTGGTGAGGGGAAGGGTCCGACCCAGAGGCCGCTTCCTTCCTCCAAGGAAGCAGCCTATGGGTCTGACCCTTCCCATGGAAAGGGCCCAAGCCCTTTAAGGATTGGCCCCAAAAAGCCTACAAGGCTTGCCAGTCTTTTGAGGGCAGCCTTGAAGGGAAGGGTCCGACCAGAGGCTGCTTCCTCGGAGGAAGGCAGGTATCCTGTCAGGCTGGGGAAGCAGGCCTGGAGAGGGCCCAAGAACTTCAAGGATGAGGCCCAAAGTCCTCCAAGGGTGGCCAGTCTCTTGAGGGCAGCCTTGAAGGAAGGGTCCGACCCAGAGGCTGCTTCCTCGGAAGAAGGCAGGTATCCTGCCAGGCTGGGGAAGCAGGCCTGGAGAGGGCCCAAGAACTTCAAGGATGAGGCCCAAAGTCCTCCAAGGATGACCAGTCTCTTGAGGGCAGCCTTGAAGGAAGGGTCCAACCCAGAGGCTGCTTCCTCGGAGGAAGGCAGGTATCCTGCCAGGCTGGGGAAGCAGGCCTGGAGAGGGCCCAAGAACTTCAAGGATGAGGCCCAAAGTCCTCCAAGGATGGCCAGTCTCTTGAGGGCAGCCTTGAAGGGAAGGGTCCGACACAGAGGCTGCTTCCTCGGAAGAAGGCAGGTATCCTGCCAGGCTGGGGAAGCAGGCCTGAGAGGGCCCAAGAACTTCAAGGATGAGGCCCAAAGTCCTCCAAGGATGACCAGTCTCTTGAGGGCAGCCTTGAAGGGAAGGGTCCAACCCAGAGGCTGCTTCCTCGGAGGAAGGCAGGTATCCTGCCAGGCTGGGGAAGCAGGCCTGGAGAGGGCCCAAGAACTTCAAGGATGAGGCCCAAAGTCCTCAAGGATGGCCAGTCTCTTGAGGGCAGCCTTGAAGGGAAGGGTCTGACCCAGAGGCTGCTTCCTCAGAGGAAGGCAGGTATCCTGCCAGGCTGGGGAAACGGGCCTGGAGAGGGCCCAAGAACTTCAAGGATGAGACCCAAAGTCCCCAAGGATGGCCAGTCTCTTGAGGGCAGCCTTGAAGGGAAGGGTCCGACCCAGAGGCTTCCTTCCTCCAAGGAAGCAGCCTGTGGGTCTGACCCTTCCCATGGAAAGGGCCCAAGCCCTTTAAGGATTGGCCCCAAAAGCCTACAAGGCTTGCCAGTCTCTTGAGGGCAGCCTTGAAGGGAAGGGTCTGACCCAGAGTCTGCTTCCTCAGAGGAAGGCAGGTATCCTGCCAGGCTGGGGAAGCGGGCCTGGAGAGGGCCCAAGAACTTCAAGGATGAGACCCAAAGTCCCCCAAGGATGGCCAGTCTCTTGAGGGCAGCCTTGAAGGGAAGGGTCCGACCCAGAGGCCGCTTCCTTCCTCCAAGGAAGCAGCCTATGGGTCTGACCCTTCCCATGGAAAGGGCCCAAGCCCTTTAAGGATTGGCCCCAAAAGCCTACAAGGCTTGCCAGTCTCTTGAGGGCAGCCTTGAAGGGAAGGGTCTGACCCAGAGGCTGCTTCCTCGGAGGAAGGCAGGTATCCTGCCAGGCTGGGGAAGTGGGCCTGGAGAGGGCCCAAGAACTTCAAGGATGAGACCCAAAGTCCCCCAAGGATGGCCAGTCTCTTGAGGGCAGCCTTGAAGGGAAGGGTCCGACCCAGATGCCGCTTCCTTCCTCCAAGGAAGCAGCCTATGGGTCTGACCCTTCCCATGGAAAGGGCCCAAGCCCTTTAAGGATTGGCCCCAAAAGCCTACAAGGCTTGCCAGTCTCTTGAGGGCAGCCTTGAAGGGAAGGGTCTGACCCAGAGGCTGCTTCCTCGGAGGAAGGCAGGTATCCTGCCAGGCTGGGGAAGCAGGCCTGGAGAGGGCCCAAGAACTTCAAGGATGAGGCCCAAAGTCCTCCAAGGATGGCCAGTCTCTTGAGGGCAGCCTTGAAGGGAAGGGTCCGACCCCGAGGCTGCTTCCTCGGAAGAAGGCAGGTATCCTGCCAGGCTGGGGAAGCAGGCCTGAGAGGGCCCAAGAACTTCAAGGATGAGGCCCAAAGTCCTCCAAGGATGGCCAGTCTCTTAAGGGCAGCCTTGAAGGGAAGGGTCTGACCCAGAGGCTGCTTCCTCAGAGGAAGGCAGGTATCCTGCCAGGCTGGGGAAGCGGGCCTAGAGAGGGCCCAAGAACTTCAAGGATGAGACCCAAAGTCCTCCAAGGATGGCCAGTCTCTTGACGGCAGCCTTGAAGGGAAGGGTCCGACCCAGAGGCTGCTTCCTCGGAGGAAGGCAGGTATCCTGCCAGGCTGGGGAAGCAGGCCTGAGAGGGCCCAAGAACTTCAAGGATGAGGACCAAAGTCCCCAAGGATGGCCAGTCTCTTAAGGGCAGCCTTGAAGGAAGGGTCTGACCCAGAGGCTGCTTCCTCAGAGGAAGGCAGGTATCCTGCCAGGCTGGGGAAGCGGGCCTGAGAGGGCCCAAGAACTTCAAGGATGAGACCCAAAGTCCCCAAGGATGGCCAGTCTCTTGAGGGCAGCCTTGAAGGGAAGGGTCCGACCCAGAGGCTGCTTCCTCGGAGGAAGGCAGGTATCCTGCCAGGCTGGGGAAGCAGGCCTGGAGAGGGTCCAAGAACTTCAAGGATGAGGCCCAAAGTCCTCCTAGGCTGGCCAGTCTCTTAAGGACAGCCTTGAAGGAAGGGTCTGACCCAGAGGTTGCTTCCTCGGAGGAAGGCAGGTATCCTGCCAGGCTGGGGAAGCAGGCCTGGAGAGGGCCCAAGAACTTCAAGGATGAGACCCAAAGTTCTCCAAGGCTGGCCAGTCTCTTGAGGGCAGCCTTGAAGGGAAGGGTCCGACCTAGAGGCTGCTTCCTCGGAGGAAGGCAGGTATCCTGCCAGGCTGGGGAAGCAGGCCTGGAGAGGGCTCAAGAACTTCAAGGATGAGGCCCAAAGGCCTCCCAAGACTGGCCAGTCTCTTAACCCTATCTGGTGCAAGTTGGGTCTGGGCAGACCCACCCTACGGGACTTTTTCATTTTTAGATAATTTTATTTAATAATCGTTTTTAGTTGATTCTATGATTACCAAAATATGGGAAATTATTAATTATTTTCATTTTCATTAGTTCTTATCTCAGATCGTGGAGTGACAGCCGACATCTCGTATTTTCTGGTCCTGTATCTTTCATACTCGAATCTGTAACGAATCGATAATGAACAAAAATAGTTCAGTCTGTAATGGGCAAGAGCGACAGAAATATCACATTGTTCTTAAAATCTAATCCTAGCTGCTGCTTTTATTTTTAGCTTCATTTTCTTCATTTTAACTTCTTTAATTACGATTATGAAAGAGATCTTAGGGACTTTAACGTTTCTTTCTTCCTCGGAAAAGAGAAGCACAAGTAGCTAAGAATTTGTAGCTGTGAAAGACAATACGGATTTCTCAGCCGTAGAGGACGGAAACCTCACTCACTTTTACTTATAACTACTGTTGATTCTTGTCAACTGGATAAAATTCATTAACCTTTTTTATACGATTAGTTATTATCATCTTTGAAAGGATTTACATTTGGCAAAACATGTACTGTAATTATGTACTGTAATTACGGTTGCAGGAATGGCAAGAATAAAGAGAAATCAAAATGGGGATACAGTGAGAGACAGACAGTTTAGGGTACTTTTGTAAGAATATTTGATAAAGAACCTAATCCTTGAGCGTTATAAGGATGATATACAAGTAGGGAATAAGCACAATATACATAAAGGTAAAGATAGCAATTTGCGAAAGGAAGAAATTAAAGTAAAATGGGAAGGACATGGGTACTTTACCCCACCAACTCGCAGATCCAGCTGTAGATGGGCACCAGGGGCATATGAGGTCGCGAAAAAGGCCTTTGGCCTGCAACTTCGCCTTTAGAGAGTTCCTAAGGATGGGAAGCTTTCCCCTGTTAGATCTGAAGTGGAAAGTTTGTGCACATTATATATATATATATATATATATATATATATATATATATATATATATATATATATATATATATATATATATATATATATATATATATATATATATATATATATATATATATATGTGTGTATATATATATATATATATATATATATATATATATATATATATATATAATATATATATATATATATACATATATATATATATATATATATATATATATATATATATATATATATATATATATATATATATATATATATATATATATATATATGAAGTGTAAAACAACACTTCTGTCTGAGTCATTATTTTGAGAATATTTGTTGTTTATTACTTATTTCATGGCATAATATACAGAGGTATTATTTTTTTACCGGCTCACTATTCCGCTGTCAAAGTACGGCTGGCTTCGAGATCAGGTATTTTATATTACTGTCAGTGAAATTTGAAAGGTGGCTGCTATGAAATTTAACGTTTACAAAAGTACTGATAAAGAAAAGAAAAACCCTAACCAAAATTCGCCTAGTTTTTTATGTATGTGAAACTACAACAAAAATCCCTTTGCAACAAACCTCCGTCTGTATTTTTTCAACGTATTTGCAAAGCAAACTCAATTTAGAAAAGAGAATCCAAGTGTGTGCTTTGGAAAGCCCTTGGTGTTATATATTCCAGGCAAAACAAATATTGCATTCCACTGCCAAAAAGGAAGAGTTCCACTGAGGCTTACTTCGATTGCTAGATTTTAGACTTCTCTGCTGACGAATGTTTGCAATTGTGTCTGCTTTGGTTTCAAAGTACACTCTTACAATCTCCATCTCTCTTTCTGTTTCGAGCGAAATTTAATTTTGTTTTCTTTTTACTGTAGCAATATTCATATTTTTATTAAGCTAATTAAGAGGCGAACACAAGTTTATTGAAAAGCCTGCTTCATTAATGACCTTTATGATTGGAAATGTTACCGGATAGTATTTTGAGAATTGATGAGAGTTAAGGAATAGTAAAGTCGTTTTCGGAAATTTCATGTGAAATTTATAGCGTTAAATAATAAGTAACGGAGAATATGTTGGAATTTAGAGGGCAAATTGTGGAATGGATAAAAAATTCCTTAACAGATTATTTGAGAAGCATGAAATTTTCTGCAGGTTATATTTGAGAGCTTTAGGAAATGATACCTGAGATTAAAGGGATGTAAATGAGTCGTCTAGAAAAATATGACGATTTTCAGATAATTGCGGGGCGGGGGACTACAGAGATTTAAGTTGTAGGGAATTCGGGAGATTGTCTCCTCAATTGTTTTAAAGAGAAACAGAAAGGATCCAAAATTTATATAAAATAAAGTTGGTCCCGAATTGACAAAACAAATAAGTATTGCATGATCTACCTACACAGGAAGTTGATAAATGTCGAAGATCTTCATCGACCTCAATATTTTTTCACAAATGATTGAGTGCTGTCTGTAAGGGTAACAGTACTCATGAAAGGAAAATAATGAGCTCTTTTATGCTTTCTTTAATTCTGATGTGCAAGTTTAGCGTAAAAAACTCAACAAATCATTCGTGTGTATCACATTTGTGGTTATGTATGTGCTTTTCATGTGCATTGTCATTGACAGCTTTGACCTTTATTGGACTTTAGATTCTCATCTTTTTCCAACTTTAGTTTTCAGTTAAATTTCATATCAAGCACAAGATACAACAACTTTTTCTTACCTTTTGGAATTTTAAATTTCCAAACTTTTGACTAAAAAGTCGTATAATTTATTGATTTCTCTTATTATCATGTGAAAATACTGCTTCAAGCTTATTCTTAAGCAAATTAGATATATTATGGAAAATAATGTAATAAAATTCCATACACATATTACCTAACAGTGATGTAAAAAAAAGACTCAAGTTTTTTCAATAACAGAAAGTATTGATGAGTTCAAAATAATCTCGACGAGTTTTTAATTTAGCAACCATGCAGAGCTGACAGGATTAAAGGAGTGTAGGTTGGTGTAAAGCTAAAAGGATACAATTTCTTAAAATGACTATTTGTTTTCTCTCTTTGAAGAGGAAATATGAATATATTTTTTTAATGAATTTTTCTCTCAATTATAAAATTCAGAAACTAGTTTATTTTCTGTTTTTTTTATATATATAAAGATTTTAGTTGAAAGCGTAAAGGAAACTTTATAAAACCTGGATGTAAGGCTATCCACAAAAAGACTGGCAATCGATGATAACCGTCAGTTAAATGATCATTAATCACACATGTATTAAAGTTGCTGGACGACTGTCATTAATTATAAAAGATGTTGGTGAAAAAAAGGGCAAAAAATCACATTTATAGATTGAAGGAGAAGAGGCTACCATCGACAGAAAAATATAAAATTAAATTATCAAGGATGATTAGTCGAAAAATGAAAAAGGGAAAAAATCTTTAGAATATATTTTTGATGGAGAGTTTCGTTAGCCTAAATACAAGAAATGTCCAGGTGTAGAAAACAAGTACAGTAGAAAAAAATCAATAACCTCCCAATAAGCAAGGGCTGGAACTGTGCCCTGTGTGTTTTACTTACTAAGATGTTGGCTACAGCAGAGAAGCTCCACAACTTATAAGTCAGACCTTCTCTAGACATTATGAGAGAAAGGGAAAAAAATCAAGACGAGTATATAATTCTTTTCAGGAGGTGAGTCAATAAAAATTTATAATAAGAATTTGAAATTAATTCGTTGTCACATCCCAAAAGGAAAATGGATAATTCTTGGAGACCTTAAATGAAACTTTATGACAGGAAGATAGTCTTTACTACATTGCACAACAGGTTGCTGCATGCCCTCCGAGGGTCATGAGAGGGCTCGGAAGATGAAAGTGGTAGGGGAAGATGCACAAGGGATCTGTTGGACCACCTCAAAGGAGCGAAACCCTTCGAAACAACGAGGGAATCCAATGTGGCCAACCCTAGGAAAATATCGGAAAAAAACACAATGTGAAGAAAAACAATAAATACGATATTATAGCTGGTAAAATGGTTTCTCGACAGATTTGTCTTTACAAAAGATAGTAACTGAGAGTTACGAAAAATCCAGTAAGATATAGATAACATTTTCTTATATTATACATTAATGATAAGTTTTGAATTTCGAAGCAGGAATCTTGCGATATCCAACTTTTTCTTTAATTTTATAAAGCCAGTTCCTAATGTCAGCATATGCTAGTGTTGTCCTTCACTAAATGTAATGCAATTATTAAGTACTTTATATATATATATATATATATATATATATATATATATATATATATATATATATATATATAAGTTTATATATATATATGTATGTATGTATGTATGTATGTATGTATGTATGTACATGTGTGTCTATAGCTGCTTATACATACTGTGCATATATCCGTGTCATTCAGACACATTTACTAAAATAGCACTGGAATAGACCTGGTATCACTATCGTAGCGTAGTGTTTAATCATTTACTGCTTTTTAGGATAATACTTACACACACACATATATTTTATTTATATATATATGTGTGTATACATATATATATATATATATATATATATATATATATATATATATATATATATATATAAAGATTCATTGAAGTCTGAAACACTGGAGTGCTGCAAGGCCTTTCGACACTATGTCCTTTACTTAGCATAGTGTCGAAAGGCCTGCAGCACTCCAGTGTTTTTGTTTCTTCGTGATTTTATCTTTTATTTATATATTCATCACGTTCCATATTTTCGTGATTCAGTTATACACACACACACACACACACACACACACACACACACACACACATATATATATATATATATATATATATATATATATATATATATATATATATATATATATATATATATATGTGTGTGTGTGTGTGTGTGTGTACAGTATATCATATTTGTCACTTTTTCCACCAGATACGTGTGAAATTGTAATAACCATACTGGTCTGCTAACAACTCTTATTTTTTTATCAATTTTGTATACGCTTGTTCTTATATAACAAATATGGGTTCGAAAAATGCTACAGGGGTCAGAATTTCTTCCTTTGGTTCTTCATTTGGATCTTAGGCGTCATATTGACAAGTGTATCCAAATCAAGGTGACCAGTAGATTCTTCATATATATATATATATATATATATATATATATATATATATATATATATATATATATATATATATATATATACATACATACATACATATACATACATATATATATATATATATATATATATATATATATATATATATATATATATATATATATATATATATATATATATATATATATATAAAGTTGCTTCATTGGTCATAGTTCTTTTGAGCAATAGGGAAAAATTCCTCCTCCACTGAAGTGACTACGTGAAACCAATCGACTCCTCTCTCTCCACTTTTACTATGCAAAAAATGGCAATCATAGCATTGCATGGTTCAGTAAATATTTTTTTTTCACACATCAACAAGTTCACTTTTGAAACTCTCGTCCTTCCTTTTCCTTCCTTTCTTCGTTCTATCTTGCCCTTTTCCTTTCCTTCCTTCCTTCCTTCTTTCTTGCCTTTTTCCTTTCCTTCCTATCTTCCTTCTTCCTTCTTTGCCTTTTTCCTTTCTTCCTTCCATCCTTCTTGCCTTTTTCCTTCCCTCCCTCCGTCCTTCCTTCCCTCCCAGCCTTCTTCCTTCCCTGCTTATATCCTTTTCTTATTCTTATGGAGTTTTAGGGTAGGGAAAGGCTTTTGTTTCTTCGTTCCATTAATCTTAGCTCGTAAAAAGATAATACAAAATAAATTATAAAAAAAAACATACTCAACAGCTTAGCAAAGTATCTTCGAATTTACAAGAGAGCAGGAACCAAATTTCATTCTTACCCAAGAGCCACTTTATACCAGAATCGACTGCAAGAGAATTACCCGAAAAGGTCGTCCGTTCACGAGAGGATTATTTTTCTGACTCTCCAATTACAATAACACCCGGAAGCTTCCAAAAAAAGGGCCAGCAGACTCGCTTTGCATTCATTTTCTTTCCTCGAATCCCGCTTAGGTGAGTCGAGATTGACAGTGGTGATTAAATGAAAATCAAGGTAATTATGTAGTAATGAAAGGTATCTTTGGTACCATAGGCATGAAAGAGCAAGAAATTAATTATCAAATACCTATGTTTTATTCTGATTTTACGCTAAGAAGTAGAGTATTGAGACGTCTAAAAATCAGAATGAATGATTGCTAGTCAATTAATAGTTAATGGATAATAGCTGACATATATCCTAATTTATTTACGATGATAGCAAGTGATATTTATGAATTATAATGAAGAGTACAAGGATTATGAAACTCCCCCCAAAAATTATGGAAGTAATTAAGATTCGAACTGCTCCACTATGGTAAAGCAAAGTTTACTGATTAAATATTTGAAAGTTCCTTTAATATTCTCTCTAATTTCCTTTGCAGGCAAACCTTTGGGAGCAAATGTTTAAAATAGCTTTTTCTTGGCTCTAAAACAAATCGTAAGTTTCATGGACTGGATTAGCAAACCTAACATTCAAGGTTACACAGGAACCTTAAAAACTGGTAGCATTTTTTTAAAGCAAGAATGATGTTTATAAAATACGTATATTTGAATTTATTGTATGGTACGTTTATGTTGCTTAGATAGATTACATTAAAGTCAATGATAGGAAAAAATTATGCTATATTTCATAATAAATTTTTTAAAATTCTCTCTCTCTCTCTCTCTCTCTCTCTCTCTCTCTCTCTCTCTCTCTCTCTCTCTCTCTCTCTCTCTCTCCCGTGTGTTAAATATCCTATTTTGTTAATTTTTAACATAAAAGATAAAAATACAATTCATAAATAGAGAAAACTTCCATTGAAATACATTTGCCAGTGAAAAATTAATTCATATTCTCATTCTGTTATCAAATTATAGTTTTTGTTAAAAATAAGTTAAGAACCAGCTAGGTATTGGCTTCATTTTATCAAACCCGATGAATAATATTCTTATTTTACAACCCCCCAACCCCCCATCATATGATCACCTTGATATGGATCTCAGATTTAAAATGTAATAAATGTGATAATGATAGTGGTGATTAAAAAGAGATTAAAAAGACCAACAGTTACTTGCATAAGGTGCCCTAACCATGATTACAAACATGGCAGCGTGATCTTGATTGTGGCATATAAAAAATTCCAATAAATGAGATTTTGTTCTAATAAAACCCGAACCATCTTTACAGGAATAAAAATCAATATGAAATATACTACCAGGAAGCAGCATTAGCATTCCGTAACTAATGTTATTAATAAAAATAAGTGGCCTTTAAATATTAAACGAGTTAAGATTCCTGATAAGAAAGGCAAATTGAGAAGGTTAAATGAGTCTTCATAGTGAGGTAATCCTGAAGCTCAAGGAAGGGTTCTGCAAAGCCATGACCTAAGTGTATTCTGTGTCTTACCTTCTCTCTCTCTCTCTATCTCTGCCCGAATTTCGATCTTCTGTGTCTGTAAGGTTAAATGGTTTATCTATCATGTAATATTTTCTTTCGCAATGTAATTGCTAGTATATATGAGAACTGTCATTTTTCTTTAAATTTCTCACATATATTTGTTTTTATTTTCTGGTCCACGTTGAACAGTATTACATTATATTCATATTAAAAAAATCCTTTTGATCAGGTAACAGTCTAGTACGTACCTCAGTGTTTGTCAGTCTGTCGGTCTGTCGCCTGTAACGTTTAAATTTTTACCTTAATTCATACATTTCTAACTTCATTTTCACCTCCTCTCTGATAATAGAAGTCATGGAAGAGCTCACTGAGTCCTGAAGTAAACCTCTTCTTTATATATTTCACTTTGCTATGATTTTCCTTCTCTGACATTTCATTTTTTCAAATTTTGTTGACATCAGTATCCGATAATAGTAAGCAACATGAGTACCATTTACCTATCTAATTATATCTTTGTTTACTTATATATTTTGGACGGGTAAAGAGGCATGGTATCCAATCTTTGTAATGATTTATTTTCTAGTTAAAATAACACTAAAAATATGTGGCTCCTGGCGAGTAGGTTTAGTGGTATCTTGTGGTAAAATTATATTTTATTTCTTATAATATTATCTCTTAATTTGCAAACTATTAATTTATAATTTCAGGGGCGCGCAGATCGCCGAATTTCGAGGAATTATAGATTTTTAGTTTTTTACAGTTTTGGACTGGTGTATGTCTAAATAAACATGTCCTGGAATATTATCGCTAAAAAAAATTTTTAAGTTGGTTTTTTTACATTTTTGTTCAT
>NC_089783.1:20436781-20459281 GCF_040412425.1 Macrobrachium rosenbergii | reverse complement strand
TTTTTTATTCTCATGGAGTTTGTTTTGTAAGTTAATATCCTTCAGGACTTTTGCAAATCAGATTTTCTTTATTTTGAATTATAACAAAGAGTAACCATTCTCATCGTCATTATATTTGATCATTTTTATGCTTTTTCATTAATGCAACTTCTAGCCGGTTTTTAATGACATTTCCGTGTACATATTGTTAATAATGTTACCAAAATCGCCATAATTATTAACTCCTCACAGCTTTTATTCACTCTTATCTTCTTTCCTTCATTTCCAATTCCTTCAGAGATTGTTGCCTATTTCTCATGAAGTTTACTTTGTAAGTTGATGGCTTTCAAGACGTCTACTTATTAGAGTTTCCTTATTTTGATTTATAACAAACAGTAATCATTATCATCGACATTATATTCGATTATTCTTTAATACAAATTCTAGTAAGTTTTCAGTGACATTTCTGTATACATATTATCAATAATGTCGCTGAAATCATTATAATGTTTTTTTGTAGCACAACAAAAGAGAAGGAAAAATCTCTTGTTCTTTATAACCAACTTTCCTTCCTTTTCATATAGGAAAAGTATATTAAGCTAAAAGAAAGAATATTGTGAAAAAAGGACAAATAATATAACCACAAAAGCAACGACAACTAAAATGATAATAACATCATCAACAACAACAATAGTAATAATAATCTACGTACGTTTCTAGGAAGCTCATTATGTCGAGGGACTACGTGTCCCCAGAGTGCGAAGCAACACAAATTCTGCATTAAAATGGAACTTTCTTCTCTTTTATCTAACTCTCAGTCACGAGAAAAATGTAATTTATGATGTATTTATTCAGTAAAGCGTCTTTTTTGTAAATGAGTAAATTCTCTCTCTCTCTCTCTCTCTCTCTCTCTCTCTCTCTCTCTCTCTCTCTCTCTCTCTCTCTCTCTCTCTCTCTCTGTAAGAAATATAACTTTAACTATTTTGTGGAGATTTACTAACTTTTTCTTATTACATCTCTTTTAACTGCTGTTCTTAATTAGGAATTATAATAAATATCATAGCTCACTAATCCTTACTGCATTTTAACGAGAAAGATTTATACATTTCCATGTGTGCTAATGCATTTTTATTTTATCGTTTGACGGGTAATTACATCTTTTTTGTTATGTAAAGATTACTTAGTATGCGAGTTATTTTCCGATTTATATCAATTAGATGTCTGTGTTGTCATAATCATTGTAAGCTTTTACAGCTTATCAATTTAGTGCTTTCAACATCATCTAACTCTAGAACAAGTGCGACATAGTTAACATTCACTTTCCTGTTCTGTTTTTATACTGACTTATTTCATACCAGTTAGACTCGTCTTGTTATGAATTTATTCATTTTCTGTTTTGCTTTCTTTATATTTCTTTAAATCCTGTGTAGCATTCTTCCCATTTTACAGGATTTAGTATCACATATATTTATAATTAAAACATACCAAGAAAGGTCTAGAAGATTTTGAACGAATTCCTTTGGCTGAAAGTGGACAGCTAAACTCAGTTATTTTGCTTTTCCGAGAGCACCAACAGGAAATGGTCAGTTGATGGTACCAAGCACTCACGGCATCATTAATCATAGTTGTATCAAAAGGTGTTGACAAAGTTCTGGCATGGAATCCGTTCCTTTGGCTAAAGAAGGAAGGAAAAAAAATATACACTGAGGAACAGATTGGAGATCAATACCTAGAAAGAAACTGAAACAAAAGAAAGGATGTAGGGCATAAGAGTAAAACGTTCTCCTAAGAAAAGTATATTGTAGGATATCAAAGAAAAAAACATGAAATAGCTCATTTTTTTAAAGGTTTTTTAGGAAGTAATGAAAAAAGTTAAAAAGAAGGAACGAAACAACGTACAACTTCCTAGATAACGTTTTCTGAAGAAAACCTTTTTTATTCATCATGAGCACAGTAAGTTATGAAAACTCGGTGATTAAAAGCCCAAAGATTAAAATAATAAAGGAAATAAGATCAGTATTAATAGGTCAGATGTTATCAGTTATATTTCAAGATAGCCATCTACGAAGAAACTTGTATAGTATTAGGAAATATATACTGTATATTCAGATTTACCCCTTTCGTGAAACATCTAAAATTGTTTGAAGGTCATAAGCGAATGACTGATTACCCAGAATTTTCCATAATCAAGCTGTAAAAGGAAATCATCCTGTTTTTCAGGGAAACAAATTTTCATATTTTTCTTTATCAACCTCACGAATATAAGACTATTTTAATTCTGCATACATAATTTTTGGAAACTGGCCTGGTGACAAAACAGTGATGTGTAGTGTTTCATCGAATCTGTATAATAGTTGCATGCCCACACACTCACACACATATGCATATTATGTCTTATGATATGTATGCTTTCTGTAAAATTAATATGTTTTCTGTACTGTTTATAAATTTTCTCTCGTGTTTGACATGTATGGACAGTGATAACTTTGAAAATAGTGTTGATGGGAGATGCTAAGTGTCAGATCTTACAAGGGTTGGTTGGTTGTGTGATGAGTTAAGATATGCCTTCCTGTAGGCTTTTGTGTACACAGCTGCATGTTTGTTCAGGTGGACAGGAAATTCTTTATGCGAGAACGACCCTAAAACCACTTAAGTTGTCAGTTAAAGGGAGAAGAGATGAAAGGCCTGATAATATTTGTTGACCAGTGAGAGGATGTTGCTGGTTCGCCTAGGTGTTTGTACAAGTGTTCAAACAAGAACCGTTGTCAATCATACAGATAAGAGGCAGGCGTATGTAGCTCTCTGAGCCAGAGAATAAATTATCTGTTTATTCCTGTTGGAAAGAAAGAAATTCTGTTTGTTCCCATTGGAGAGGAAGAAACTCAGTTTATTCCTGTTTCTTCTAGGGTGACCACTTTCTGAACATGCCTAACTGGCAATCCAGGTTTAACCTCATAGAAGATTTTTGGTAGAACAAAGTCAGTTCAGACAGAGACCTGGTAAAGATAGGTTGGTCACTCTCTCTCTCTCTCTCTCTCTCTCTCTCTCTCTCTCTCTCTCTCTCTTCATGTAGAAAGGTGTGAGATTGTGGTCACCCTCCCAAACATATAAGTTCTTGGAAACTGTTAATAATATTTAATGCTCCCTTGGTAGAATCTGATATAAGAGAGAGTACAGTGTAACAGGCCTTAGGTAAAAGTGTATGCTACTGCAGTAAGGGAAAAAGGAGTTGTGTAAAAGTGTTCAGAAACTTGTACAAGGTAAAGTGGTTTTTACTGAATTTTTTACCATGGTAAAAAGGTAGATATAATCTTTAAACAGATTTTGCCTTAGTGATATTATTGTTGATAAACTTTTTGTGCATTTTTATATGCTCTTGTTTTTACATTTCAGTTGTGTGTTCTTGTGTTTACAATTTTACAGTGTTACCCAAAATTTTGTGTTGGTGATTTAACATTGATTTAGTTAGCACTTCATATGTGTTGATACTTTAACATTGCATAATTGTTGCGATTTTCATGTGTTAAGATTTCTTGTTCAAATTTGGAGTAAATATTAATAGTTTGAATTTTGCATAGTTAATGTAATTTCTTGATAAATTGAAGTTTTGTGAATTAATCTTGGTTAAGAACTAATTGAATCTTATGTTCTTTTCAAATAATGGTAGATTTTTTCAGATTATGAACTCTAATTATAATTTTTGAAGTTAGAAATAAATTTTGTATTTAAAGTTTTAAAAGCACAGTGCTTCATTTTTGACCACCAGTGAATAGGGTTATTTGTGTATGCACCAGGTAAGTGATAAACATGTTCTGTTCTCCTTTAGAATTATTTAGAAGTGAATTAAGACCAGGGAAACAATTATAGTTGTTTGATGGAGTGATGCCCTTTCCCTCTAGTATATTTCTTGCTTAACAGTTACTACCTCACTCATAACTTAATAAACTTAGATTGATTTTTCAAGTGATAAGCAAGTTTTAAGGGATCACTGTTACCTTTAGAGTGTTCAGTCATAATTTTATTGTTATGAGGGCTCAGGTATCTGGCTGAAGTGAGGTAAATTTTTGGATTTAATAGTTGTGTAATAACTAGGTACTTGATCACTTTGGACAATATATATAATATATATATATATATATATATATATATATATACATACATACATACATACATACATACATACATACATACATACATACATACATATATATATATATGTGTATATATATATATATTTATATACTGTACACACACACACACATATATATATAGTATATATGTATGTGTGTATATATATATATATATATTGTCACAAAGTGATCAAGTACCTGGTTATTACTCAACTATTAAATCCAAAAATTTACCTCATTCAGCCAGATACCTGAACCCTCACAACACGGGGTGAGAATAGAAAAAACGAGACTTATCTCAAAATAATTTTATTACAGAATCTACAGAGAAATTATGCATTGTCCCCTTCAAAATAATCCCCCCTCGAGTTAATGCACATCTGCATTCGCGTCTGCCACCCACGGAAGCACTCGGCAAAGTCCTCCTTCTTGAGACCCCTTAGATCCCTCGTCACAGTGGCCTTAATCTCTTCTACAGAGGAGAAATGGGTCCCTTTGAACCCAGTCTTCAGCCTGGGAGAGCTAGAAGTCGCATGGTGCGAGATCTGGGTAATATATATATATATATATATATATATATATATATATATATATATATATATATATATATATATATATATATATATACATTATATATATATATATATATATATATACATTATATATATATATATATATATATATATATATATATATATATATATATTATATATTGTCAGTATGTTGCTTTTTCTGTGCTAAGTTAATTGTTGTTTTAGTATTAAGGCATTTGGGAAGTGTTCCTTAAAGCCTTTTGTCTCCTCGTCAGCGGCCCTTCACTTGTCTACCGGTTGCTAAAGTTTTGTTTCCTCTTCTCAAGCAATGCAATCTATGCTCTGCCTCTTCGAGAGGTATTGTTTTTGGTCCCGTGGTGAAGGGAGGCAGTCGTTTTCTGAGCCATCACCTCGAGGTGTCTGGTTAAATGTTGCTGCCCCAGCACGAATATATTTATTTTTGGATATCCTGCCCTCGGCTTTTGCAGCTGTTGGATCCGTCGTTCTCTGCACCTGGAAGGATTTATTGGATCATTCATCCTGCGGTTGTGGCTTCACAAATATTAACGTTGCAGGATTCCAGCACTTCGCCTCTGGCTCAGGTAATTGCTGCCAGGGGGGCCTCTCTGTTTGCCAGTAAGGTGGTAATGTTGGCGTTGTCTGCCCTAAGAGTGATCAAGGCGCTTGGGGTACTTCTGACCCCAGCGTGGACCCTTTAATCCCTGCATTCCAGGGATTACCCCACACGTGAAGTTTGGTACTGTCATTATTGAGGAGGTCACGACGTCATATTAAAGTCCTCATTAAGTTAGAATGTATATCGTTAGGATATTCTGCTTCTTTTTGTGCCTCTCTTACTTTCTGGGCCCCCTTTTTCAGTATGAGTGTGTTGCCTGCTTACCATAATAGCGTATGTGTGTTTTGGATTTGTTAATTAAGGGTATTTGTTGTTTATTTAATTCATGTATTTACGAGGTTCAGGTATTATCTCTGTCTGGTAATTGTGTATTAAATATTTTTTTTTTTGTCAGCGTTTCCTTATCCCCTTGAATCCTCTTGCACGAATTGTGGTAGCTGCCCGATTCCACCCATTGTGGACTTCGTCGCTGTTTAAGCAAATATTGAAACCATTATTAACAATATAGGATGTATGGTGGTTAAAGCAAGCCATTACAATATACTGTACATACATATACATACATACATACATACACACACACACACACACATATATATATATATATATATATATATATATATATATATATATATATATATATATATATATATATATATATATATATACTGTATATATATTATTTATATATACAGTATATTGTAATAGCCTGCTTCAATCACCACACACCCTATACTGTTATAATGGTTTCAATATTTGCTTAAACAGCGACGAAGACCACAATGGGTGGAATCGGGCAGCTACCACAATGCGTGCAAGAGGATTCATATACACACACACACACAGACATATATACATATATATATATATATATATATATATATATATATATATATATATATATATATATATATATGTTATGGAAAATAACCAAAAATTACAGACTTACCCCTAGGTGTTGATAGACGTGGTTGAGCGGTAGTCTTTTCTCTCTCTCTCTCTCTCTCCCATACTAACCCTACATTTAATCTGTACAATTCAAACTGGTTATATAAAAATAATTTATTCTGTAAATGTAACATATTAACAGGTTAAACATGGTAAATAGGCGAAATCCTAAAAAGAAAAAGAAAAAGGTAAATTAATGTCTTCCCTAAACAATTTATCAGTCGCCAAAATTATAAATGGGATTCTTCCCAATTCACCCCCCCCCATCACTGATTAGTCATCATTTTAATTATGTGTCTTTTGTCACCAGTTCACTTCAGTGGTTACCTCCCGTAGTGGCCATGTAGGTGTGTCTACACATAACGCACAAGAGCATGCATGGTGATGCATGTCTATCCATGAGCACTTGCATGAAACAACTGAAGGGAGAAATCATCTCTCATTAGACTTCGTCTGCGACACTCTGCAACACCATAAAATAAATGATATGAAATGATAACAGAACGACAGGCCACTGAAATGTGGAATTATTATTTGCCTTTAACACTCACCTTCACAGCAAGGAATTTAGTCCTTGAGAGTCAGTTTAGTCCTAGAAAAAAAGTATACCTTAGTTTTACCAGACCACTGAGCTGATTTAGAGTCAATTTAGTCCTAGAGAGTCACTTTAGTCCTAGAGAGTCAATTTAGTCCTAGAGAGTCCTTCTCACTTGGCTCCTATAAGTCGAATGTATGGCTTTTCACAAAAGCTCTCAACACTTACCCTAAAAGCCACTTTTCATTAGCGACAAACGTACGAACATCTTCACGTCACACATATCTGGATCTAAACCGGACAGAGCTTCTAGAAAATTCGAGAAAAAATGCTGACTGGCATTTCTGTTCCCAGGGCTGTATCCTAAGGTGACTTTTGTTCCATGCTGAGCTCTGCAGACCATCAGGCATTCGCCTATGCGCTGAACACTACATTACCACGTAGTGACACGTATTTATAGAAACACACATTTTATATATGTGTGTGTGTATGTATGTATGTATGTATGTATGTATATATATATATATACATTATATATATATATATATATATATATATATATATATATATATATATATATATATATATATATATATATATATATATATAAATATATATATATATATATATATATAAATATATATATTATATATATAATATATATAGATATATATATATATATATATATATATATATATATATATATATATATATATATATATATATATATATATATATATATATATATATATATATATATATATATATATATATATATATATATATATATATATATATATAATATATATATATATATATATATATATATATATATATATATATATATATATATATATATATATATATATATTATATTATATTTACAACAGGTTTTTGATGGATTATTGAGGAAATATAAATATTAACGTGTGTGGAATATTTATTTAAAATGGTTAAAGGTATTCGCTTTTTGTATAAAAATAGACGGTAGAGTAACTGGGTTTGTTTAAAGTCGGCCCAAGACAAAGGCGAGTTCTCTCTTTGGTTCTTTTTCAGAGTATATCTCAATGGAATAAATACTGATAGAACTTTGAGTATGATATTTATCTTTGCGATAGTGAAAAGTAACTGCAGAACTCAGTATGGGAATCTGAAAGGGTTAAATATACCTTAGTTTAACCAAACCACTGAGCTGATTAACACCTCCCCTAGAGCTGGCCCGAAGGATTAGATTTACTTTACGTGGCTAAAAACCAATTGGTTACCTAGCAACGGGACCTACAGCTTATTGTGGAATCCGAACCACATTATAACCAGAAATGAATTTCTATCACCAGAAATAAATTTCTAGAATTCTTCATTGGCCGGTCGGAGAATCGAACGCGGGCCCAAAATGATGATAGGTGAGTGAGATGCAAATGATTTTAAATTTGAATAAGGTATACTGTACGCAGAGCGTACACAGCCACCCTAAAGGTAGTGAAACGAATGGTGAAACTATAGTAGATGTTGGTTCGTATCGGATGATTGTGTGATAAAAGAAAACCATAAATTTTGCAGAGACTGTGCAGAGATCATTATTTGACCTAAAACTCCATTGTTACAATGAAATTTCGATGTTAAATGTGATTGAGACTATGTAGGGATATAAGGTCAAAATCTCCGCTGTGATAATGATATTTCGATGTTCTATGGGTCTGAGAAAAGAAAAATTCTGAGATATATTAATTTAAGGAATTTATGACTGTGAAATAAGAAAATTTGCATTGTAAGAGGTTTTGCATACAGCAACCGAAGGATTAATGATTTTAAGATGGTTTGGCCGTGTAGGAAGAACAGAAGGCATTGGGTTGGTAGAAAGAGTACATAATTATGAAATGTTGTTTTGAAGAAAGAGAAGAGAACCAACAAATAGCTGATAAATGAAGTGTAAGAGGTGTTCTACCGAGAGGGCCTATATATTTTCAGTATTCAGAGAGAGAGAGAAAATATATGCAAAATAATAGTGAAGGTACAGTGTACGGTCAGGATTCTTTGTACTGCTAACGTAGCTTCTGAATATTATAAGAGGATGACTGTGACTGACTAAATATATATATTCTCTCTCTCTCTCTCTCTCTCTCTCTCTCTCTCTCTCTCTCTCTCTCTCTCTCTCTCTCTCTGAGTGAACATTTACATAAATAAAGTTTCAGTCAGTGACAGTTTTTTTTTTATATGAAATCATCATGTGAAGGGACAAGCTGAATCATACATTCAATCGAATGACCTTTTCATCATCTACAGGCATCTAAAACTCGGATCTGAGGAACAAATGCTTTACCATTTCATAATTGATGTCGCCGATCATTGAACTTTTCAAATGTCGCAGGATGTGAGAGGAACATTAAACATCAAGTGTTCATCATTATTCGGATCCATTAAAGAACTACTAACGTACTGGCGTATAACATTGCGTCATATTTTTAAAATGATGAATCTCAGTATTATTTGTTATGGTCGATATAACTGATAAACAAGAGCGAACACTCTGACGATTAGACATGGTAATATTGTTGGAAGAATTCGGCAGATTCAGCATCAGAAACTATATTTTAAAGTCATACATTTTGGACTTAATGTATCACTTAAGAGCAATAAGACAATAAACATATACTTGTTAAGAACTCTCTCGTCAGTACCGAAGGATGTGTATATATATCAAATTCCACGTAATTGTTGTTACATCTTTATATTGGCCAAACTTGAACGTCTTTGGAAAAAAGAGAATAGAACAGTATAAAAAAACTTGTGATATGCATGATTAACAGTGGAAATTTTGACACGTTAGTGAAAGCAATAATAGATTCAACTAAGAAGGGGCAAAAAGGTAGTTTATCCCGGTATTGCAGTGGAAAGAACCGGTATCGAGTCTAGTTTCATAGAAGAAAGCTTTTATAAGAATTTGAATATCAGTCAAGACATGTATAAACTTAATCTTTTTTCGTAAAAGAAAATTATTGTCACAATCTGAATATCAGTCAGGGCATGTATAAACTTTATCTATTAATTTCAAAAGAAATATATTAAATGTTTAGGTTTTAAGAAAAGCCGTTACTGTGGACAGGAAAAGGATAAGCAGCCACCCACATAGATAAACAGATTTGTGAATGGAGTAATTGACTTCAGACACAAATGGTTGTACGATTCCACGCCTTGTACTCAGCAGGTGTGAATATCTGTCTGTATGTTAGTTTGCAGTGTCCCTCTAGCATGTGTATTGTAAATTTCTACCACTGTGTATTAGTCCTATGAAAATGACTTAGATATCCATTAGAACAGGTCAGAATTTTACTCCCTGTGTGTTATTATTCGTGTGGTTTTGCAGGACAGGTAAATCACATGTCAGTTTGATTATAATCATATATATATATATATATATATATATATATATATATATATATATATATATATATATAATATATATATATATAAATATATATATATATATATATATATATATATATATATATATATATATATATATATATATATATATATATATATATATATATATGGCTCAATGGTTAACGTCCACTGGAGTCGCTGAATAGGTTTTCGTGCCACGGGTTCATGTCCCGACAATTCCAATTCATTTATCACTTATATAAATTCCCCTTCGGTGACAATTCTCAACGGAGATATCCCGAGGTAGCGTGAATTCGATATTAAGCGACATTTGTAGCATGATTGTATATTCATGATTGTATATAAATCACGGTGTGATAAAATTTATATATATATATATATATATATATATATATATATATATATATATATATATATATATATATATATATATAATTAATTGTGTGTGTATGTAGGTATGTATTTGCCAGTACAAACATATTGTCGAAATTAAAATTTATATTGCATTTTGATTTTGTCAGAAACAAAACCCTTATGTTTCAGGAATATAAGAGTGTTTTGCTTTAATAAATCCAAAACTCTCCCATTTGGTTATTGAGAATGTCGCCAAATCTGTGATAGACGTTAATGAAGTCATGTCAGGGTTTCACATGATTATTCTCGATTTGATAACAAATGAAAATTAATTATCTCCCGACTCCAATCATACCTTCAAGCTCACGTAACGACTCACTTCAGGTAGGACATTAAATCTGATTAAAAGGTCAATACTTCGCCATGAAACGAAGTAAAATAAAGATAATATATCTATTTTCTAAGTCATTTCATTGAAAGTTAGACATAAAGACGAGAATTTCCCGAACGTTGTGAAAATATAAGATACCAGAAAAAAGTGAGTTTTTCCCATTGAATAAAAAAAAAAGTGATCAAAGACAAAGAAAAAACATGAAAAAAGAAAATACCGAAAAGCAAATCCCCATAGTACATAGCCACAGAATTTCTCGTAACACATGAAGAAGTTCTCTCACCTCTGATGAATTATTCATCTGTTAATTAGCAGAGTCCGCTACAAGGACATCAACTCGAAAGGTTAGCAGTTCATGAAACAGATTGTATTTTTCGTTCTTGTACTCCTTATAGTTCAAACCCGAAAAAGTGTGAAGAAAAGGAAAAATATGTCTAAGAAAAAAGTTTGGAGGGATGAATGTATCTCACAAAATTAAAAAGAAATGCCGATTAATCAGTAAGTATCTAGAAGCTAGAATCGAATTTGCTGTGAGGCGTTAGACAGAGAGGTGAGTTAAAAAAAATTCAGGTTTAAAGAAAGTTTTTCCTAATGAATGTGATTCAGTTTCAGTCAAAATTTCCTACCTGGAATTGCAGACATTCCCGTGCTTTTAAATTGCTATCATCATGAAATCAGTTTTCCAGAAGTCAAGAAGGAAAGCAATCAATATATAACTACAAGAACACTAATTATTTTGTGAAATATAAAGATGTAAGATCTAAAAATGACTACTTATAAAAGACTGTAATATCCCCAGTCAGTTATGAGAACTCATGCACAGTACTAATTACCGCAGATTCCAAGTTCCTTTTAATAGCCTCGTTTTATTTTCTCTCGAGGCTAAAACATTGAAGTGAAAGCTGAAATTGCAGCCTCCTAGCTTGGAATTTCTGCACTTTATGCTCAATAAAACAAGTCGTAAGGATTCTGGAAGGGGAAGTCCTACGTTCAGGATGGCATTACAACATTCTAAATGAGAGGAAAACATGAATGACTTGGAAGTTGTTTTTGATAATAACAGAATTTTTCACAAATGTTCAAATATTGTTTTGGCTGGGGTTTATGATATGTTATTCATTGTCATTTCTTGATGACCACAGCAATTAATAAGGTATATTCTATGTGAAAAAAAAAAAAAAAATAACTCAATCAGTCTTTCAGAATATCTCGTTCTCTCCCCTTCAGGGCTGGATCTAGTACCATTTTTATTTTTAAAGTCAGTGTCACATGGAAATGATTTAACCCACTTTAAAGAAACATATTTTGAATATTAAAATAACCGCATTTTCAGAGAAATGACCGTTCTTTTTAAGTTAAACTGGTTGGGAAATCATAATCTGGAATTAAGTAGATATGAAAACGTTACAAACTAATTTAATTGGTGAGTTATTCATTATCAAGGCATTAACCCACAGCAGGGTATAAATTTCAACAGTAACACAGAAAGATAATGGTATTACAAATAATAGTTTATCACTTCAGTAATAATATTAAACAAGGATTACAGGACACGATTGACAGCAATTTAGGATTAATATGATATTGGTAATGCCAACGCTGACCAAGTTTTGAAAAGCAAATAGACGCTTTCCCTTTAAACATTTTTTTAAATCGTGCATTTTTGTTTTAACTGCAACGTTAAGCGTTAAGAAAGAAAATTTTAATATGAATAGGAATAAATAGAACAAGAAAGAAGAAAACATAATGAAATGACAATTATAAATAATCCCTTCTATAAAAAGATGTCTTTGAACTCGAGGTCCACAAAAATAACAAAAGAGAAACAAAAACAAAATCATATTTGAAATAATATCTAATTGCAACGTATCAATAATTCTCTAGGTTCAAGTGATATGAAATCGCCAAGGATTCTTCATTCCAAAGCGGTAAATGTAGTTATGGGATTAAAGTCTCTTTGTGCGTAAGTCTATTTTTATGTCTCCATTGTGTCTTTAAGAATGACTGTTTAATTTTCTAAAAGATATTCATTGCTAAATTATGTTCCTCTGTAACATTCTTATTCATGTATGTCCCTTTGACTGACAGTCTTTCTATTACCCGAGCAACGTTATCAAATAATCATCATTTTAAGAAATCTCTCTCTCTCTCTCTCTCTCTCTCTCTCTCACTAATGCTAAATACTCCTTTTCGCAGTTTATTGCTATCTCATTTCTCGGAATACACTACAGTGACAGAAATAACCGATTTCGATTCAGTCCATGGGTACTTTCCCTAATTCCACGCTAACCATTATTTCTTATTTTCTAGCTTCCTCTTCCTTCATACCTAACTGAGACGAATTTCCATGGTAGCTGAACAGCTTCGTATTGTCTTGATATTTTAATGGTTTAAGAAGATCGGCATCATGTACGCGTTTTCGTTATTTTCTTGCAAAATACGAAATAAACTAAAAGCAGTCATATTCATCTCTATTATGTTCATTTTTTCATTTCCTTCCTTCGCAAATCATGAAGCCTCCATCTAAACTTATTACTCTTATGATGAAAAATACATTTACCTTATCTTTAATACCCAAACACTTCTTGATCGATTCGGGAACCTCCTTGGCCCTATCGTTTTCATATCCATTAAGAAAACTGCCACTGAAACCCCTTTAAATCAGGCACTTCCACATCTGCTTGTAACTCCCTGTCCCTGTCTTCACCCAAAAAATTCTCAGGCAGACTGCTATTCAATGAGGTGGCACTGGCTAACTGAATTAAGGTACTCTTCTTACCACTTCTAGAAAAAGGGTGACCTAATTGGGCTTAATCCAAGACACTCTAGTTAACTTAAGCAACACGTTCTCGCTCGTTAATAGCTTGGCAGCCTCTTTGCTGCACTCAGATCCAAGTACTTCCACCATCGCTATCAAAATTATGTAAAACCAGGTTGAATAAGAAGGAGGTGGATGTGAAGTTACGAATGAGAGTTTAGAGGAATATTATCAGCCGAGAAATTAACTGTATTACCGTTTTCCTCCATGTGAGAAGGATGGTTGAAAGAAGTAAATGAAGGAAAGAGCGAATACGGTATTTTACCGAAGCTTTAAGTTTTCTTAACTGGTACTCGCATTGCTACTCTATGGATTTTCCATTTTTTGCTCTGAGGAAGACGCGACTAGATCTCTCTCCCGTCTTCGAGAGGGGAAGTGGTTCCCGGTGCGTAGGAGTGGCAAAACCTAATTTTGTCTCCTCGTCAGATGTCGTAAGAGGTTTGAAGAAAGTTGAGGGTTAACTCAAGACGTTGTCATGTGATAGTCGTGGTAATGGGCCATTAGTGACGACTTTGGTCATTGTAAATCGTCTAGAGACTTGGAGTATTGAGTTCCCGAAAGGACAGTATAGAACTGCGTCTCTGTACTTGCTGTTAAGGGCTGTACACACGATCAGTATTACTGTCATTATTTTGTGTACTGCCAGTAATACTGACGGTGTGTGCGTCATACTGAAGTACCATCAGTACCACAAAATGGTGGTTACTGACTTCAAAATCCAGCCATCAGTATTTGGGCGGGCCTTATATTACTGATGGCGTGTTCGCTGTACTGTCATTCCCATCAGTACTATCCAAGCTTTTGTGGTAGTTACAATGGCAGGAAAGGAAGAAGGGAAAATGGATCTCCAGGATTTATTCGGTAATTCTATATATTAGCTCCGCGCCTGTTTTTACCTTTTCAACTGTTTTTTTCTACACTTTTAGGGGTTCTGATACTGGCGGTGCATCTGTTTGTTGTCGGCCAAATGGAATGTCCCTTCGCCGCGTTTAGTACTGGCCCGGGTGGGATTGGGTACCCATACGTTAACGAGTTATTGCACTTGCTGGACGGGATATGAACCGTTCGAAACAGACGTACCCGTGCTCTGTCTTGTGAAGATCGCGTATGGAAACCCCTTGTTGGATGGACTTCGGGGGTTAATTACAGGTTAATTAGACTCGAGCGCCAATAATGAAAGGTAAATTCATAATTACCAACCAAAAAACTGTAGAAAAAGTCAAGCTACAGTGCCGTCGGCGACGCGGAGTTACCCTATAGTTCTACCTTTTATTCTGTTATATCGTCGCTCACCAGAGTTGTGGGATATTCGGAGTGAAAATTATATGAAAAGAGACATACTTTCTCTTTATTCCCCATTTTACTTGAACGCAATAGCGACAACCTCTCGATGTCGGTCACTGAATGTACTGACACTTCACTCAGTAATAAATACTGAACGTGTGTTTAGTGTACTGACAGTACCAAAATAATGACAGTATTTTTAGTGACAGTAATACTGATTGTGTGTACGGCACTTTAGGCTACTCGACGGGATTTTAGAGAGAGAATGAGAGTAAAAGGACACTGCATAGGCAGCGTTGGAGAAGCTTCACGCACTTCCCGTCATAAAAAGGTTTTTTGAAACGTATGAGAGTACCTGAACCCGAAGAAATACATTTCCTGACACCGTTTGGCTCTAGACAACCCCGGCCCCCGTCCCACACACACGTTTTCTGCTAAAATAAGATACAAATATGGGCAATAAATGGTGGTAAGTTCCGGCGTTGGGTGAACGATCACCCAGTACATATGCAATGAAGGATGATTTCATTTAACTTAAACACGTTTATAGGCAACTTGACAGGTAAAGATAGGCTTGCCAGGTTATGGTAAAGGTATGGAAGCGTAACTTTAGATCTCTTGTGATTTCTAAGTAATGCAAACGCTGGAATGCGAGATGTTGCAAATGGTTGACTGGTAAGTGTTGCAAATGCTCGACTCTGAAATGGGCCAAACAGATGTCTCAGAGGAGATATGGAAATATTGGTAAATAAATACTCAGAACACAATGACTAAAGGTTCCCGGCATTTATTTTCTTATCGAAATTAATATACAGTTTCAGAAAGAAAACCAGGCTTTTTGCAGGTAACGGTTAGATAAAGTTTCAAAGGAAAATTAGGATATAAACAATTTTTCCCTAGAGAGAGAGAGAGAGAGAGAGAGAGAGAACTCTGAAGTAATGACAAAGAAAATGCTTATTATTATACCTTAAATGCACTGTAATTTATGACTGTTTCGTGACTGAGAGTGAGATAAAAGAAGGGAATGATTCGTTTATCTTAATGTAAAACTTACTGTTAGCTGTCACTCTTTCGGCACGTGATCCCACGGTATAATGAGCTCCCATGAAAAAATGTGTTAAGAAAAGACGTCATTATTACAATTTTTTTTATTATCATTATCATTGCTATTGGTATTAGTATTATAGCCACCGCTTTTATTTTCGACAGATGAGTTGTAGCATGCACCAGATCTCTACGGGGAGGAGTTTCTAGTTGGGAGAATATCTTTTGGCAGCGGGGGAAACTGTAATTACATTTTTTTTACTCTAAAGGAGCCCGCAGTATGAACAGGCTTCTTTAAAATATGAAGATCCAGGAGGCTGTAAACATCTAGATACAAAAACAATATTACAGCAGCGATAATACAAAGACCTGAAGTATCTCATTATTGCCTAGTTTTCTTTTATTATTAGGAGATATCATTTAGATGACATGAACAAGAATGCTTGGAATCGATAATTACAAATAAGTTAAGTATACCTTAGTTTAACCAGACCACTGAGCTGATTAATAGCTCTCCTAGGGCTGGCCCGAAGGATTAGATTCGATAATTACAGTAAGTGTTTATGAATATTCCGAATCCATAAGTAAATTCATAACGAAACAAAGCGTACCATGGAGTCTAAGGTTGGTGGTAGATCGCTTAATTGATAAAGTATACCAGTTCGCTTTAATGCTGTACTGATTATTTCCAGATCTGTTACTGGTAGCATCAAATTCTTTCCATGTCAGAATCTGATATTTAGTCATCACGTAATTCGACTAAAAGCCATAGATGAAAAGACAAACATATTAATGTAAGTGGGGAGAATAATGCCCGCTACTTTAAAGAAGTATCTCTCGGTTCAGTATCAACAGCCCAGCCAAAAAGACTGTTATAAAGTTTCAAGTAATGAGTAATAAAAAAAAACTTTGGAACTGGAAAGTGTGGGATCGCGACAAAATGTGTTTGCTTCCGTTCTGTAAAGTGAGAAGCATAAGCTCCTCGGTCCTCAAAGTTATTTCAAACACAAACATCATACACAAACATCATGGTCAGAAAGAAAAAATACTGTTTTAATCACTCTTTGGCTTCCTGAAAAATTATCCGGATAGAATTCATCATTCATGTAGGTAGAATATTCTGGTAATAGTAACCCAATGATGGACAACAGTGATAGTATATATAGAATTGCCTCTTCGAAAGATATATATATATATAGATATGCATTGCTTTATGCTGATGTTTCGAGGCCAAGCCTCATTATCGAAACTATAAAAATATGTATGTACATTTAAATACTAGAAATGACTCGAACTAAATATAATATACTAAATATAATTACAAAATAATATATATAAATTGCTAGGAGAAACATCAAAACGGAGACAAAGTTGAGGACTGTCCTGGAGAAACGTTAAAAGTCCTCGGTAAACTCACACTAAGAAAAGATTGGTGGAGGTAGTTTGATGGTTCAACTTGGCAACAACCTGTTTTATGAACAGAGCAGCCTTCGAGAGCCACCGACATATTTCCCATAACTACAACTGGGGCTTGAAAATGAATACACCGCATCCAATGTCGTAAGAGGGTCCAGTCTATCCCTATTTTCAGAAAGAGAACCGACAGTAAGAGAATTGGTGGGTTTGAAATGACATTTTATGCGACGAATATATTGTATTAATGAATGAATTTGGGTATCAAAAATACCATCGTGGGTTAAAGAAAGGATCAAATAAAAGGGTGTCTTAGGACTGTTGGAGACCCAATTTTTTGAATGAATTTACCGATGTGGAACTAATTCAACAATAATTACCCGAAAACTGTCCCCACCTTTCTGTTCTTATCTTGCGTTTGCCCAGGACTTTTTCTGTTTCTCTGTGATAATCGTCTTTCCTTCTGTTTTGATCATATGTCTTTTTCCTGACATTTTATATATACATACACACACACACACACACACATATATACACATATATATATATATATATATATATATATATATATATATATATATATATATATATATATATATATATATATTGCAATTGTCGTTAGCATATTATTTTTAGTTCGATAGTTTTTTATGTATTTCATGTATAAATTATATTTTTACAGCTTCGATGATGAGGCTAGGCCTCGAAACGTCACCATATATCAAAGTGAATGCCAGAGATGTCTTCTTCGATTTTCTTGTCGTTATATTTCGGCTGTGTATTGCCGCCACTTATTATTATATATATATATATATATATATATATATATATATATATATATATATATATATATATATATATATATATATATATATATATATATATATATATATATATATATATATATATATATATATGTATATATATATATATATATATATATATATATATATATATATATATATATATATATATATATATATATATATATATTATATCTATGAGTCTTGATGTTGTCTGCTTTTTCACTATTGTACCGTTGAAGGCAACAATATAAATGATTTTAGATAAGATTTTTATACAACCAGATTTTATCTATCAAGGTTTTGATAGAGACGACTTTGAAAAACTTTTAAATTTGGTTGTGCCGGACGCAGACTGTTTATTCAGTGGAAAGTATTATAAGCAGATGGATGGTGTTGCTACGGGATCTCCGTTGGGTCCAGTTCTGGAAAACGTTTTTATGTGTTATTTGAAGGAAATGCTTTTTAGTCACGGTTCATCCTCATTTCACCCCTTATATTATAAACGGTATTTTGATGATATTTTTCTACTTTTTCAAAGTAAAGGTGCTGCTTAACAGTTTTTAGAATTCGCTAACGATCTCCATCCTAGTATTACATTTACCATAGATACAAAACAATGAGTGCCTTCCTTTCCCAGACGTGTTATTCACCAGATCCAACCAGCAATTCACTTCTGTCCTCCGGAAGCAAACGTATACTGGTCTTGGTTTGAATTTTTATAGTTCATGTTTTTACAATTTTCAGCTTAATAGTATTGTTATTATTACACAGAGCCATTTCTCTGTCTTCAGACTGGCTCTTTTCATAATGAAGTTGAGTTCCTTAGAAAATATTTTCAGAATAACTGCTACCCCAAACTTTTATTTGAGAAGTATCTAAAAAAAATTATTGAATAATAAATTTCAGACAAAAATTCCTACTAAACCCAAACTTGATTTTTATGTTTCTTTGCCCTTTACGAATGATGAAAAATTTTTAACTACATTAAAGCAGATTTTAAAGAAATACTTTTAATGTCTTAATCCCAAATTCGTCCTAAAGAATCCAAGAACAGTTGGATCTCGTTTTAGATTTAAAGACAGTGTTCCCAACCTTATGCGTTCTTTTGTGGTTTATAAGTATTCTTGCCCGAGATAATTATAATCTTGGGACTTACGTTGGCTCCACCAAAAGAATGCTGAAAGTGCGAGTCGACTCTCATTGTGGCGTTAGTCATAGAACAAGGTATACTTGAGTAAGAAGGAGTTTTCTAACATAAGGGAACATTCTGAACAATGTAAATCTTTTATTTACATTGACGATTTTGTAATCTTAAAGCAAGCTGCTGATGAAACCTCTCTCCATATCCTCGCGTCGTTAACCATCAAACAATTTGATCCATTTTTGAATAGTCAGTCTTTTCCTGCACCTCTGTTTATAGCTTAAGATGTTTCTTCGTCCTTTTAGTGACCTTCTTGGTCATTCAGTTTTCTTTTTTCTTGAGGCGTTAGGTTGGTTTTAACTTCTATGTTTCGTTTGTAATATCAACTGTATATTTTAACATTAATAATTTTACTGTCTTAGGTATTGATTTTAATTGTTGTTACTTTTTTATTTTAGCCCTGATTATGAAGCCATGCTTTGAAACGTTGGCTGGAAATAAAGTTGAAAATGCATCACCTTTTCTTCCTCCTGTTTGTTTATGTATATAGATATTTTATATATATATATATATATATATATATATATATATATATATATATATATATATATATATATATATATATATATATATATATGTATATATATAACAGGAGGACGAAAAGGTGATGCATTTTCAACTTTATTTCGAGCCAACATTTCAAAGCATGCCTTCATAATCAGAGCTAAAATACAAAAGTAACAACAATTAAAATCAGTACATAAGGCTCAGTAAAATCATTAATGTTAAAATATACATTAGATATTAGAACAGAAGCATAGAAATTATAACCAACCTAACGCCTCAAGAAAAGAAAGCTGGGTGACCAAGAAGGGCACTAAAAGGACAAAGAAACAACTTAAGCTATAAACAGAGGTGCAGGAAAAGACTGCCTATTCAAAAATGGATTAATTCATAGTTAACGACTCGAGGATATTGTTCTCATAGCACACACACACACACACACACACACATACATATATATATATATATATATATATATATATATATATATATATATATATATATATATATATATATATATATATATATATATATATATCTTTTTCTTTTAACGTGCTTTTATTCCCATTTTTGTACGATGCCTTCTTTTGAAGGACTTTTGATTTGGCTTTGGGGTAGACCTGTGGTCTCGATCGGCTGCCCTACCTGACATCGCTTAGACCCCGGTACGTATGTTTCATGTATCATACCAGACCCAACGCCCCTTTCTTCCCAGCAGCGATAGTTATTGCGCGGGTATGGCGAGCGTTCGAGACGTGTGAGATGTTTGTTATGTTTTTAGAAGGTGTTGTAGTGGCTTTGTTTTTGTGTGTGTATTTAGTCTGTAACATCCATTTGCTTTTTAAGCAAACCTATCCGTTGATTACATATATAATCCCGGGATGTCTACACGGATAGCAAAGTGTCTGCGTCTCTGATCAGCCGGCTTGCGGGATTGAACCCGCGCCACAGACCTCTAGTATATATGATATATCGAGGCTTTATATATATATATATATATATATATATATATATATATATATATATATATATATATATATATATATATATATATGAGTGTGTGTGTGTGTATGTATGTGTGTACGTATGAGAAAAATATACCCTTTGTATTTGTAAATAAAAGAAAGCTTACATTTTGGAACATCAATATACTAGTAACCTTTACAATAACAGGATACTGCGTTTGAATAAACCTATGGAATAACTAAATGAGAGGCAAATATAGATACTTCCATTGTTGCACCTGCGTCCCCAGTGCTTTTGAAGTTTTTTTTTATCATGCGTAACGAAAGATCATATAGATGAAGAATGGTATCCAAAAGATCATGTTTAAAAATTTTTTATGTAGGTCATAATAAAAACATTTTCTTAATATTTCCACTGGATAAGTAGAGTATATATATAAAGTTTTGAATGGCGTAAGAAGTAAGAACTTGTATAATTTTTCATGTGTTTATTTGCTCTCATGAAGAAACGTGTACGTAAGTTGAAGAATAATACAGATATGTCAGAAAAATCTGGAGTGTAGTTGCTATGAAGTTCTTTGTTTTAAAATTTTCAGTAAGTTCTACAATGTTTACGTATTTGCTGTTTACCTCAATCCAAATATAGACTATTCTATGTATGACTGTCTCTTGGAGAGGAGTAGTATGTCTCAGTCACAGGATTCAAAATCTTCATTCGTTATTTGTGGAGACTGTATTACAAAAAACAGTGAGTGGCTCAATTCAAATTCCGCAGATCAACATAGCCGGTCTGCTCTTGAGTTCTGTTTATCCTCCTATTTTGTCCAGCTAATAAGGAACCCACGCACATTTCTGGTAATAGATTAGACCTCATATTCACAGATGCTCCAGCAATTGTCAAGTCCAAGGTCTGTGAATATATAGGCACTTTTGATTGTTGCGCTATTGAGATGGCCATATCTGTCAATCAGTATATTCCTAATGCCACCATTGGAAAAACGTTCTGGTTGAAACCCAGGCACTTAATATTTCAGATGTTATATTAGATCCTGATCCCAAGAAGAAGTTAAATGAAATGCTGATGGCTATTTTAATAAGATATGTCCCTAGAAAGGTCATCAAATTTAGGACAAATGACCAGCTCTAGTTCGATCAAATTCAAAGTATGGAGACGAAATTGTTCAAATGAAAATTACACCTTTTTTGTTGAGTCTCGCCATGCTGCGAATAGAACTTACCATACAGCCGAGAGAAATTACAACAATTCCTTGAAGAGGAAACTTGAAGGAATTACTTAGCCTCATCTGCGGTGGACCAAACTGGTATCATCTATCTTGGGTCAGGCTCGTCTTCCATTCCACCTACTAATAGATGATAGTAGATTGGTTACTGGCCCTAAGGAAAAGGCTGAACTGCTTCATAAAGCCTTTAAAGCTAAGCAATCAGCTGAGGATGTCCCTCTCCCTGATACTTGCCATCCTGAACCTGCTCTTACAAAATTTGCATTTCACTCCAGGGATGTTAGCAAAATTCTGAATGATCTTGATAGCTGG
>NC_089783.1:20369281-20431781 GCF_040412425.1 Macrobrachium rosenbergii | reverse complement strand
AATTTTGAGAATTTTTGCTGGTTTCTGCACAATTTTAAATTCTTCTTTGTACGGTATGTTTTCTCAAGTTTGCGTTTGTTTAATAGTTTCTGTGGCTTTAAAAACTCAACTCTTGAATTTTTTTATATATATTTATTTTAGTTGAAAATACTTTATGGTTTTATGTTTTTTTCGTATTGTGTTGAATATTCTGTATTGACTTTCACTAGTATGTAAAATACCTTTTTACATAAATGAATTTTCCTTTTTTTTTTTTTTTTTTTTTATGCTTTTGATAGATAAATGAAAATGGACTAGTAGGAACAGTTAATCAGATTTCAAGTCCCTCGTAAATGTTCTTAGGTAGACCTCATCAGTTATAAAATGGCTTCCAAATCAATTATGATATTTTTTCTTGTCTTATTGGAGTTTTGGAATTTTGACTTTTGCTTGAACTAAAGTAATTTGTGAATTCAAACATAACTTCGTTACTCTTTTCTTGGTTTATTCTTCCTTATTTATAGATTACACTCTTCTAAAAAGCACCTCTCACTCTTTTTTTTTATCAAATTTTTGCGCTTTATTCACCTAATTTGGTCTGTCAGGGAATTTGAGGGAAGGGCGTCATTCGTAGGCACTAGGGAGAAAGCGTTATTAAATGCATCTCGTTGTAGAATGATATGCAAATTTATAAAGAAATCTTTGAAGATTAGGCCTATTTAATGCGATGCTATTCTTGTCACGAAGCGTAGAAGTAAACTGATTTGTGAGAAACAGTCCTTTGACTCACTGAAGCGTATAGCAGGAAATGATATGATAAGTGTCCTCCTCCCCTACCAAAGAAAGCACAAAAGTGAAATTGAAACAGCACTGAGATGAAATTTTAAGCTGTGTAAGTGAAAAAGTAAAGTCGTTTCCATCGACCATCAGTCTCTTTACAGAGGCAGTGCTACACTTACACAAGCAATATACCTTTTAGCTATCCCTACCCCAGTTACGATTAACCTTTGTCATTCCTCATCTAGCTCATCTTGTCCCTTTCATCTTTGTCTCACGCAATATGAAAACATCTAGATTCTCTCCATAACCTAATCAGATGTTTTATTATTCTTACCTTCTGTGTTCCGAAAATGAACAATCAAAACCCGAGAATGCATTATCATGTTTCCTTTCCTGATATTTGCGTGACAGTGAAGGGAAAGGAGCTGTAAACCCATATCTCCCCCCATTTTTGTGATTTTCTCACTACGCTGGACAGAGAATGATATCATTTTCCTCTTCATTCCACGGACTGAAGCCGTGATTTCCATTGGCTTCGCGTGAAGAAGCTCATGGCATTGAGAGTGATTTCCTCTTTCTAAGAGGTCCCACAACACTTCACGATACGTCTTTTCTCCCTAAAAGGACCCGCTCTGGGTGTGACACTTTAAGTTTGCAACAAGTCTTTTAGAGGGAGTTTTTTTTATAAGTCATTTCGTTACTGACTTATATATATGAGTCCATACCATCCTTTGATAATATTATAGCAGAAGATAAGCGATAAGAATAATGTGGTAAAATCTGACGGTAAAAAAAAGCGAGACGAATTTTATATGATATATGGCGCAAAGTTAAAGAAATATGTTAGAAAAACATAAAAAGCACAATTAGTTGATATTAGAAAACGTAGTAAATCAAACGTTTAGCAAGCCCTCATTTGATTTTGCTTTAGGACTGAAATGCTCGTCCTAAGAATAAACTTCACAGACAGTGAAGCCGAATACAAAATCAGAGAAGCTTTGCCAGACAAAAGTAATCGTCATTCACTCGTATTTTTTCTCACAAACAGTTTTCTTTTATTAATTTTGCAACTACCTGCATTTACTAGATAAATCTGTAAAATTGTAACGAAAATAAAGATATATGTCCTATTCCATTTGACTTCCCGAATAGAAAGTGTTTTCTGTGGTAGTGTATATATATGCATATATATACGGTATATATATGTATATATGTATGTATATCTATCTATATATATATATATATATATATATATATATATATATATATATATATATATATATATACATATATGTATGTATACATATATTACTACGAATGTCCGAGGGATACTTATTTGATTCTGGGCGCAGCAGATGAACGCAGGGAGTTCCTTATGTTTATTACACATGTGACTCAATATTAGGACAATTCGTAGACAAACAAGGGAAAAATCTGTGGCTTAAGGCCTTCTTCATGTGAGGGAAAATTACGTAAACTCAAGGGTTCTCTTAACTACTTATATTTAACAGAACAAACGGAGATCAGAAGAATGACGAATTACTGGGAAGGTAATAATAAGGGCCTGCTGAATGAATGAATCCTACACAGAATAAATATTCTATGTGGATGATGCCTTCATAACAGGAAACATCGCAGTGGGGTAGAAGGGGGACTGCACATGGGTAGAGCCGAGGGATTCCACAGTCGAGGCCTATCTGCAGTATATGCACGGTGGTTACTTGCAAGAATAATAAGATGCTCAAAGGGGACTGAGGAATTGCACAGATGGTGCCAAATAACTCAGTTCACCATTAAATGAATAATTATGTTAGCACTGAATGCTCCAACACAAATTACTGAAGGTGATCGTACAATGGAAAATACATAAAAAAAAAAAAAACAGACAGAGAAATAACAGGAATTGTGACTGACTAAGAAACCTTATTCCGGTACATTACTTTCGTCAAGGTGATGGTGTCCTCATTCGATAGGTTGCTGGCAATAGGGGAGGGAATTAAAATGCCACTACAAAAGTATACTGGTTCAAGCCTCGGGGTTGAACACGTGGAAGGTTCAAGGGTCAGGCAAGGTTAAGGACATCTGTCCTTGGTGGCGTTCGGAAATCTTCTCTCCCCCAATTTCCGTTGCATCGTCTATAAATAACCTTCAGAGATTACGCTGTGGCATCTGGCTAAGTGGTGCAAAGGTCAGTCTTTGTCACTTTTTATATATAGGCCGCATGGCATCAGTTAACCCTCGTGGAGGTTTTAGGATAGGGCGGGGCGCCAACTTTTTCTTTTTTGGCCCCTCCCTTACCTGTTGTCTGGTGCAGTCGAGGAAGGCATCTTCAAAGGTCATCTGAAACAAGGCCTTAGTCATTTTGAACAGAGAGAGGGGTTAGGCTTAACCATTTTGGGGAATGATGGCGAGAGTTTATGAAGGGTGCAAGTGGAAACCCACAGTTCTAGTAATTAAAACAATTGAAATTAAATTTATTCCTTTCTCAGCTACGTTACAGATGTAACAGTGGACACAGGTGGTTCGGAGAGAGGTCCCATTCATTGCAATATACATATATACTGTGTATATATATATATATATATATATATATATATATATATATATATATATATATATATATATATATATATATATATATATATATATATATATATATATATATATATATATATATATATATATATATATATATATATATATATATATATATATATATATATATATATATATATATATATATATATATATATATATATATATATATTGCAAGGTTTAGCAGTTGCTTTGAAAGGACAATCGTTTGCTGTGTGTTCCCTTGGTGGGTTGTTGCCTCCTTACCTACTTGTGTTTTTTCTTTATGGGGGGAGTTGACGTCTGTCGCCTTGTCTTCGACAGCATCCATCAGGTTCAGAGCAGCAGAGAGTCAGAATCTCAGCAGCAGAGCAGCAAAGAGTATTTGTGGATGGACAGCAGGTATAAATTATTTATCTGTTGGCAGCGGGAGGATGTTCAGATGACGCAACCATGATATCCAGTTGAGAGGATTGGTTCCTGTTTGACGGCAAACAGGCTGCCTCAACGACTCAGCCGTGGTCATACGTTTGGTGGACTTGTTCCGGTTTTACAGCCAGTTGCTGTTTCGGCGGCTTCATGGTGTTCGTCTGTGTTTTTCATCCTCGTCGACAGGTGGGACTCTCTCGATATATCTATGGAGATTGTCTGTTTTTTTTTTGTTTTTTATGCTGCCTCTTTGTTATTTATGTAATTATTTTTGCTGCCTGGCTATTGCGTATTGTTTATTGCTCTAGTGTTGTGTATTGTTCAATGGTTGTTTTGAGCATTTTCATGACTCTTTAATTATTAGGCTGTTTGTTTGTATCTACTGTTGTACTGTTTAATTATGCTGCCTGGTTTTGTAATTATGTTGCTAATTGATTATTATATATTGTTACACTGCCCAAGATTTGATTATTTCTTTGTTTAAGAGTGTGTTTTCGTGGTATGGAGATCGGCTGTGATTGAAGGGTGATTGTTAATTACTTGGGTTTTATTTATTACCCCTGTCAAGTGTGTAGTTCCTTATTTGTAATGTTTATTGGACATTTTAAATGTCATATACTGAACCTGACTCAATTGCACATTATGTATATTTTTGTGATAAATTAATTTTAAGGTTATTTATTTGTTTTGTTCAGTTCCCTCCCCCTTCGTTTGTCTCACCTCCCGTCAGTCATTCCAGTCCCATTTCATGTTTTTATTTTGAACCTGTTGGTCTCAAAATGACGAGGCCATTGCACTATATATACAGTATATACATACATACATACACACACACACACACACACACACACACATATATATATATATATATATATATATATATATATATATATATATATATATATATATATATATATATATATATATATATAAAGGACATTTGCTCTGATGCTTTTCCGTAGATTTTGTTGTGACAGTATTCAGGACTGAAACTCCATTACTTTATAACACGTAGAACGTATAAATTTAATCGACACGTTGACCAGTCGTTGCATATGAGAAATTATTAATTTTTCCCATTATTGGAGGAATTCACATTAACTAAAAAGTATGAAATTTAGTTTTTCTCCATTTCATTTCCCAGTTCTTTTGCGATGAATTTGGAAACTGTTAACAGAGCTAGTCAGTTGAATCAGGGGGAAATTTAGATATTCAAATGCATATTTTCTGGTGCTCTGTTTTTTGGTTCTATACAAATTTAATTGTACCCATGCGTAGGACCGGCAGTCCCATAATTCACGTAATGTTTTATGAATGAAGAGTCGAATTATGGCTTTTAATTAGATGCATAAGCCAGATGAGACATACCAGCTGTTGATAAATGTGATTTCAGATGGCTGTCAGAAAAGGGATTATTTGAAGGCATTATCGCAATACGCACTATTCGTGGGTTTAGTATACGATTTTGCCAGAAATGCGTTTTAGTTTTGTTCATAGGAAACCATTATAGCATATATATATATATATATATATATATATATATATATATATATATATATATATATATATATATATATATATACATATATATATATATATATATATATATATATATATATATATATATATATATATATATATATATATATATATATATATATATATATATATATATATATATATATATATATATATATATATATATATATATATTATATATATATATATATATATATATATAATATATATTTACACACAGACATGCACACACACATTTACACATACACACACATATATATACTTATACGCCAGTGTAATGTGTAAATATGTGTATGCATGTTTGTATATGTGGTATAATAGTTGATTATGAATAATTAAATCACATATCTGAAAAACTTCATATTCTAAATACATGAATTATACGTACTACGACAATATCTTTAAATAATATATATATGGCTTTTACACCCATCTAATATATATATATATATATATATATATATATATATATATATATATATATATATATATATATATATATATATATATATATATATATATATATATGTGTGTGTGTGTGTGTGTGTGTGTGTGTGTGTGTGTGTGTGTGTGTACATACAGTAAATTTCAACTAACCCTGATAAAAATATCAGTTCCTGTCCACAGGTTACTGTTCCAATAACAAATATTGTTTCCTCATTCATATAGGTGGGCACATGCCTTTCCATTTATGACCAGACCAGCTTTACCGTATCTGCATCAAGTTATAAAAAAAAAAGCCAATTTACCAATAAAGCCAATCATTTGCTCTGTTGTTTCTACGTCGTGTAATTTTGTCAAATATCTTGCTGATAGTCTCAACGCAATGGTTGGTAAAATTCCTTCTGCTAATATTAAGTGCGAGGCAGATTTTAATTTTAGTGGTGATTTTCTGCACTTTGTGTTTTGATACAATATCATTATTTATCAAGAACGTATTGATGATTTATTATACTTTATCCGATGCCTTAGAGATCAGAAAGTTGGTTATTCCAATAGACTGGATTTTAATTATGTAAAAAATTGGATTGAAAATGGAATATTTTTATAAAAATTTTGATATGGTTATGGAAAATCCTGTCTCTAGTTTCAGGCAATTATCAAGCAAAATTATTCTACACGCAATAAAATATGGTTTAGGTATGTTAATGGCATAATTTGTATTTAAACCAAGGAACGAAATTTTCTTTCTATGAAGAAAATGGTTCCATCAATACAATTTACAATGGATATGGAAAATACCCATTTTAGATTGTCTTATGCATAGGAGAAGTTATGGACTTAAATTTAGTGTACATAAAAAAATCATCGTAAATCTCTATGTGCATTTTTATTTTGGCTACAACAGTAAAGTTAGAGAAAAAGGTTTCAAGATTCAGACTGTAAGGACAGTACGTCAGTATAGCCTGGAATGATTGACGATCAAATAGATGTAAGAAATCAGAATATCTTGGAAACTTATTAGCCAGTATGTTAAGATCGGGTAAAAAGTTTTTATGGCAGTTAAAACAAATAAACTTATAGCGCAAAAAAACATGTTTATACTGGCATATAGTACACATTCAAAGATATTCCCATTTTCTTAAGAAAAGGGGAAAACTCCGCTGCAGAATGGGTGGGAAAAACAATATAAAATAAAGGGCACAAACACAGGTAACTCTAAATCGTACGTTACAGTTTAATCTAGCAGAGCACTCGGGATTCCTGAGTCAGGCCGAACAGATGACCATATTGCCGTAGGATGACATAAAGAGGAATGATAATTAATGGGAAACACAAATGAATCCATTCCCTCGACATAGCGACGCTCAAATCTTTAAACTACTCAGTGTTTTTAGTCATATTTCTTGAAACACCACACGAAGGCTAATTACCGTGGTTAACTCTCTTCTCTCTATCTCTCTCTTTCTCTAGTCCATTCTCTTGAGACAGCGAATCTCCAGTCTTTAAACTACCCTAGTGGTTCCTCGTTGGGCTGGTCGGTGCCGTTCTCGGCTAGCACTCTGCAGGGCCCGCGTTCGAATCTCCGGCCGGCTTATGAAGAATTAGTGGAATTTATTTATGCTGATAGAAATTCATTTCTCGGTATAATGTGAATCGGATTCCAGAGTAAGCTGTAGGTCCCGTTGCTAGGTAACCAATTGGTTCTCAGCTACGTAAAATAAGTCTAATCCTTCGGGCCAGACCTAAGAGAGATGTTAATCAGCTCAGTGGTCTGGTTAAACTAAGGTATACTTAACTTTGAACTACCCTAGTATTTCTCATCATATCCTCGAAACGACGTAGTAACATTATCATTGTTAAGTCTCTCTCTCTCTCTCTCTCTCTCTCTCTCTCTCTCTCTCTCTCTCTCTAGTCCATTCACTTGGGATAGTGAAACTCCAATTGTTAAGCTACTGTGTATTTTTCATCATATTTCTTGAAACACCACATGAAGACTGATTGTCATTGTCAACTCTCTCTCTCTCTCTCTCTCTCTCTCTCTCTTTACAGCCCGTGCTTTGAACTGTCTGATTCAGGTAACCCCATTTCAGGTCTTCCTACACATAAATCCTAACGCCTCTCCCCGCCTCCACTTTTATATCTGATTCTTTTCCCAGGAGTCAGTTGGACATGTTACCTCTATTAGCTACTCCTCCTAAACCAAATCCAAATCCGCGATATTTGCCTAAAAGTTTAAGTTTGATGTTCAGAGCAGGACTAAGGCATCTTCAGCAACTGGCGAAGGTTAAGTTAGGATAATAACAAATAAAAAAGAAATCTCACAAATATTTCCTAAGTAAAAACAAATTGATGGCTGGAGTTTGTCTTAAAGGATGAAATTATATTATTCGAGCATAAATAAAAGAGTAACATTGGTTTATATAAGTAACCTTGTACTTTTTTGCTGTGCACCTCTCCTGTGCGGGGCTGGGGGGTTAGTGTCATCAGTACACTTCACCTGGTGCACTGTATGCATTACTAAAGGGTGTTTGCAGCACCCCTTCTCCATCTAGATGCGTCCACTTCTCAGCTTTTTACTTTACTTCCATTCCAGTTTCCCTTCTTCAGTCGTGCTCTTAAACACCTCTGACTGTTACTTCTTACCGCGACTGAGGGGGTTTTCTCCCACTTCCACCTTTAGGTCACTGTAAATGATTTCATTCATTATCTGGGTGTCTTCACTTGCTTTTCAATGACTCCAACTCCCTCTTTTCACTGTCCTCAACGCTGAGTGGTCGAAAGTGCCCCAGTGCTTAGCATGGTGTCCTGAAATTCATAAAATCATACCCCTCTTTAACTTTATATTTCCTTAAAAAGAGTGCTGGAAAGGCTCATGTCCTTACAGTTTTTTTATGAATCTCTTGATGAGGTTATAAGCCACCTGTCCAACTCTACCCCGTGTGCTACCCACTCAAGTACAGTCGAGTAATCAGGTGCAGAAATTTACATACTGAATTATCTGCAACAGTATTTTTTTGTTTATGAAAGAAACCTGCTCCGTTTTCAAAGACTGTGTAATCTCAAGGGTAAAATATCAAGTTATTCAATTTATTCAATGAAGAAGGCAGAGTAAGAGAAAAAAAATTAGTCGCTTGATCAAGATAAGGCAGAGATTATAATGAATCTTTTTGATTCCATTCATTTCTCGGAGACCTATAGAATTATCTTCACAGTTTACCAGCAATATTATTCGAAATTATCAAAATGAAATCTCGCTGCTACTTTTTATGAAAAGGCGAGAACGAATAATTTTCCTCCCCGCTCGCCATTTTTCAAGGCAGACCCTAATGAACGGGAGCAAAACTGCCTGGCAAAAGTTTAAAGTGAATTTCATCAGGAAATATTTCAGAGTCGTTTATTCATTTCCAATCAAAAGAAGAATGGCGCTAATATTTCAAGTGAAAATATATTTGTTTTCCTTTGACTGCAGTTCTGTAGTAATTGTTTAAGCCCACGATATTTTGAAATACAGTACCACAGCTACACAAAGGTATATAGAGAATTATTGATTTATATTGCCTTTGATACATTTTTGGTAGGATGATTTTGCAGGATTTATGGGATGATTGTATAATCTTATGACATTATTCAGTATTATTTTTGACAGTTTATTTTAACTTCATAGTTTCTTATCACCGAAAATTACATTTTAAAATGATTTTTGTTTTAAGATCAGAGTAGATAAGTCTTTTTATGATGTACCAAAAGTCCACAAAAGAAAAAGGCATAAAAAGAACTAAAGATGAAAATTTTTTTCTCTTTAACTTAATTTCGGATGGAAACTATTTACCTTATACTGTTTTGTATTACAGTTGTGAGCATTTTCACTACAGGTCTTCTGCCATAAAACAAGGAAAGGAAACAGATTTTAAACCTAAGGAAAACAGGAAACAGGAATCATGAATGAACCATTAACAGAATTAAACACAAATATGCATTAACGTGCATATTTGTTGGTCTCTCAGTTAAAGTTCGTACCTAATTCGTTTAAATTTGGTGGGAGTGAGGAGATACTGGTGGGGGCAGGGGTGAGGACACGCATATTAAGTTAATCTATGGAGCTCATATTTTTATGATACCTTTTAACTCGAAGGCTTACCTTTCCTACAGTGGGAATTATTAATATCCAATTGGATGCAAAGAATGCTGTAAAATTAATTAAGTTGGATTGAACGGACAAGTGCATAGGCATATAGAAACGAAAGGCATTATTCTTAATAATTTTTTAACTAAAGACGCAATAACCTATAAGGACTACTTAGATCCTGTTTTGCAGTTCATGAAGCTTATTTAAAAATAATTTAGCTATATTTTCACAATCAGAACTTGGATATCTCAAAGTCCACCTCACTGATCATTTGCCTGACTGATTCTTTTCACGAGTCAGCCTATTTAGAGGAAGTTAAATCTTTGACTGAATATTTATTTCCAAGGAAAATTCTAACATGGAAACAGAACAGTATTCCAGCAGCTCAAAGGCAAAAACATCCAGAAAAGATAAATTTCCTTTAATGAATAAATATCTGTGACTGCAATTTATGCAAAATATAACTTTTCCAGCAGAATTAAATGATGGGTTTCAGGTATTATTGAAATCACGGGCATAAATTACTTCTTCAGTATTCTTAATCATTGGATGCTATTGCAGAGTATGCTTGAACCCTGCAAACCCAATTACAACAGGACTAAGACAATTATCACAAGATACGTTTCCTGCAAACAACGACAAATTTAGACATCCCAAAAACCTAAACAGTCACTAAACTAAAAATTACATTGAATTTAGTTTTTTTTTTTATAATTTGCCTATGCACACTGTTCAGTTCCAACAAAATTCATAGAGATAGATTTCTGCTTTTCATTCATTTGAATCTTGGGTTCGATCCCAGAGTGAGGCAGAAGTATAGTTCTGTTACACACATGGCTGTGTTGATTATTTTCATTCATTATCATTTTAGCTGAACTCAGCGTGTTGCCATCAACAGATAGGTAGTTTTAAAATCACTGCGGGTCACAAAATACACAGTGTGAGAGAAAAGGGAGAGAGGTGGCTGCCAGTCCAAACTGCAAACTCGTGTAATTGATTCCCTTTTTGTGCCCTTCCTACAAACGCCGAGGGCCTTGTTGATTCCTGAATAGAGGTAGGACCAAATAACAATAACGCCAGTCGGGGGAGGGTGATAATTGGCTCCCCTGGTAGTTTTCAAACTCTTGTGGCTTTCCAAGACGAAGAGCAAATTTACTCTTCCTAAGTTATTTTTAGATAAGTTTCATGAAGTGCAAAATAGGATCTAAGTAGTTCTTATAGGTTATTGCGTCTTTAGTTAAAATTTTATTAAGAATAATGCCTTTCGTTTCAATATGACTATGCACTTGTCCGTTCAATCCAACTTAATTAATTTTACAGCATTCTTTGCATCCAATTGTTGAATATTAATAATTCCCACTGCAGGAACGGTAAACCTTCGAGTTAAAAGGTGTCATGAAAATATGAGCTCCATAGATTAACTTAATATGCGTGTCCTCACCCCTGCCCCCACCTGTATCTCCTCCCCACCCCCTCACTCCCACTAACAGAAGCTTTGCGATTGAAAGGTTTAAATGTTGAGACTTTTTCCTCTCTCTCCCATGGCAAGTTATTTGTTGGCGTTCTCAAGCTTTGCAAATGGACTAGATGAAAGGGGGGACAAGTTATTCGCTTTTTCTATCTGTCAAGTACTAGCACCTGCTGGTCTTTTGATATCTGTGTTGCAGATACGAACGAACAATAATATTCCATTTAAAAAAAATCTATAAATGGCCTTAATGTACCTTACAGTTGTGAAATTATTTCAACGTTTCTCAGCTGAAAGAAATCCATACTCTTTTGTATTTCAACAAGCGACTGCACTCTTGTACGAATCATTGGTCTTCTATTATATATATATATATATATATATATATATATATATATATATATATATATATATATATTATATATATAGATATATATATATATATATATATATATATATATATATATATATATATATATATATATATATATATATATATATATATATATATATATATATATATATATATATATACAGTATATATGTATGTATGTATGTATAAAATTTTTATCACACCGTGATTTTTATATATATTCATGAAGCTACAAATGTCGCTTAATATCCAATTCACGCCACTTCGGGAATATCTGGTTTGACCGTCGAATGGAGTCGCTGGAAGTTATCGTGTCGAGGGGTCGAGACCCAGCGGTTCCGATCCATTTAACACTTTAAAAATTCCCCTTCGGTGTTAATCCCCCATCAGCGACATTTGTAGCTTCATGAATATATATATATATATGTATGTATGTATGTATGTATGTATGTATGTATGTATGTATGTATGTATGTATGGATATGTGTGCGTGTGTGGGTGTGTGTGTGTGTGTGTGTGCAATAAATTCCTTTGTGCTTATATCAAAAGGTTAATTTCGTGAGTAAAAATCAAATTGTTCGCCAAAAAATGTGGGGTTGGCTTACTAATCAACCGTTATTTATTTACCACTAAATCATGAGTCTCGTAAATCCTAAAAAAAACTTTTATCTAATGAAAATGTCAGCAAATAGCGCGCGAAAGTTAGGTATTGTACGAAAGGCCTCATAAATTTACAACAGTGATAACATCAGTGTAACCTGTTTTAGGTCATTTTTCCTTCCTTTACTGGAATACTGTTTTCAGGTATGGATGATGCCTGCTTTTGCCAGGTGGAAAGAGTGGTTTGCGGCGGTAGGTTTCTAATTCCTAATAGTAGCAGTTATGGCTTGGACCATCGACGGATGGTCTCTTGTTTGTCAGTTTTTCGCAAGTTGTATTTTAAGTGAGATCTTTCACATTTACATATGATCCATGATCCCCTTTTCTGCCGAGAGTAACCAGGTTTACTTAACAGCACCACCAATGTGCAGTAAATGTGCCTCGCTGTCAAACTTCTCAGTTCCAGAGGTTCTTTATTCCTCACACCGTTGGACTGTGGAACGGTCTCCCTGAGGATGTCGTGAAGTTGGAACTACAAAAGTTCGAGCGAAGATGCAATGCATTACTACCCTAATGCTATTCATGCGTTTTATTACACATTTTTCTATTTGTTAATTCATTCATTTATTTTTTTATATATATTTTAATGAGTGAGATCTCTTCTTTCTGGGTTTTTCTTTACTTCCTCTTACCTCTTCTTAATGAACGTCATATTCATTGGAAGCTTGAATTTCTAGTCAATGGTCCCTGTGGGCTTGTTCCATATGAATAGGGCCCATCTTCTGAATAATAATAATAATAATAATAATAATAATAATAATAATAATGAATAAGTTAATAACATCGCTGATGAAAAGCGAATCAATAATAAGATAAAAATAATAATAATAATAATAATAATAATAATATCGATATGAGAGTTACCTAATATTTGCAAGGACAGACATCAGGTCAGTACGATGGGAGAGCATTTTATTGGGTGTAAAAGAAAGGTTGCTTCGAGAAAAAAAAAATAAGTAAATAAAAAAATAAACTCATGTGAGATATTTGGATTACATTTATGAAGTGTATAATATTTTATTATTTTATATTTTCTTGCTTAATTTACGTATACTATTGAAGGATATCAACAAGAAAATAAAGTATTTCATATTTTCCCAGTTTCTGTTGTATGTTACATTGTACAATTAACTAAAAAAGAGCTTTACCTTCATTATTCCTCTAGTTTGCTTTAGTTGTAAAGAAAATACTTTATATCTCAATTTATAATTTGACATGCTCTCTGCTGCCGAAGTAACATTGTCATTCCCAATAAGTTCATTGCGTCTTTCTTGTAACATCAGCGCCTATTGAAAGAATACGCTTCTCGTGAGTCATTAGTTAAAGTGAATTCATCCCTAGACCGACGCTTCCCTTGAATTCTAAGACCTTTAACTTTGATCTCCTCTTGTTTGCTTTAGACTTGCAAGGTGCTCCGTGGATGCCTATTGCCCAGGGAGGATTCTGAATAGGTGGGAAAGACTTTGAAGTCTCATTATGTGGCTTCTGCACTGGGGAGTTCATTGTGAGCCCTACTGAAGAATTTCGGCCCGTCGTCTTTCTTCTTTAGAGTTGATAGCTCAGAATGTTTACATCTTGCTTGTTACTTTAGTTTCCAGTTATCTCACTATGATCTCAACGATTTTGTTCCCAAGGTGGGATATGTTCTTAATGCAACGTTAGCGTCTATAACTGGACTTGCTGACCTTAAAATACACTTCTATGATGCCATTTGGTTTAAAAATTTTTCTTCAACTTCTACTGTTATTCCAGACTTTTCCTGCTTTTCCTCTCTCTCTCTCTCTCTCTCTCTCTCTCTCTCTCTCTCTCTCTCTCTCTCTCTCTCTCTCTCTCCACAGGTGCTGTTTTGTTCGCTGTTCCATTCCGGGAAGGGGTGAAAATTTCTGATCCCTCCAGATGGCCTATAGGCAAATTCTTCCCCGTGTCTGTTTATTCATCTTTCTATTTGGAAGCTTCAGAATTTTCTCATGCTTCTGTTTTCAGTAACGTTAACAACTTTCCTTTCTTTCTTCCCTTTCTTGCATCGTGATTTATCCGGCAAGAGGCCTGTTCTTTCTCCTGGTTTTCACTATTATCAGGTTTCTAAGTCTCTTAAAATTCATTAATCTGCCATCTTCTTCTATATGATTTTATCTGCTCCACCTTTTTTTTATCACAATTCCTCACTATTTTTAAATTTCACGCGTTCTCTGTTACTGGAAAATATCATAAAAAAGATTCACAAAACTCTAATGACAGTAATTTCCAAGCAGTGTTGCAAACTTAAAATCTTGTAACCCTTGTCACATTCCCTTTAGTTTAGCGTTCTTGCCGTTGTCTTAAAGTTCAATGCTTGACCTTTATGGATAATTCCTAGAAATGGATAATATCGTGTTCCACGAAAATGTTCAACTTCTCCGAAATGCATTTGAAAATATCTTCACAAAAGTTACCTAATCTGCTTAGTTCTAGGAATAGACATACTTGAAAAAGAGTATGTGATAGAAAGTGAATGGTGTGTATTTGCTTACACATGTATTTTGAGAAAATAAATTCCTGTGTATAGCCAACTGCTGTTGCTAGACGATACGTGAGCTGCGTAGGAATAAGGCCGAGAAAACCTTTGGAATTCTGACACAAAATATTGCTTCTATATTCGTGTATAGTAATGTGGAAAAATTTGCATTTAGTGGATATAGCAAATAAACTTACATGTTTCGTTTGACAGAGTAAATCAAAACAGGTAGATAGATAGATAGATAGATAGATAGATAGATAGATAGATAGATAGATAGATAGATAGATAGACAGACAGACAGACATAGATAGATAGATAGATAGATAGATAAATAGATAGATAGGTAAATAGATAGATAGATAGAAAAGAAATAGTGATTCATATGTCCAGCTAGTTTAATTTCCGACAGAGGCAGCTAGATTTTGGAATCGTGATTTTAGGTTAACTATTCAACTCTTCGATGATGTTATTGGTCTTTATTTCCCTTACGATTAATCACCACCCTTCCTCATTTTATAATTCTTCAAATCGAAAAGTTTAGCGGCCTTGTAATTTGGAAATTTCTTTAGATGAAAGAAAATCCGCAAGGTTTGTTTTGTCTTCTCTCGTAAACATCCATAAAAATCATCCCTGAGCAACCGATGATTTTCAAGCAGATGCTCTTAAATACTAGAGTTTTATACCATTTGATTTATATTTACCGGTATATCTAAACGTAACTTTTTCCTAAGCTGATATATTCCCAGCGCTATTTATGTTCATTAGGAACATGGGCGTCTATTCTGCCCTTCTATCCATAAGACTGGAAGAAAAATATTGTTACGTCTATTCTGCCGTTCTATCCATAAGAATGAAAGAAAAATATTGTTACCAGCTATTTTCTTTGAGTTACTACCTACCTATATATTTTGTGGATGTTGACCAATATTTCTGTGTATACTTCTCGGGGTAATTAGTAAGGAATATTTGTTGGCTTCTTTTGCCGTAAAAAAAAAAAAAAAAATATATATATATATATATATATATATATATATATATATATATATATATATATATATATATATATATATATATATATATTTGTTCAGAAAGGCATCATAATGTCCAAGGAATAAACAAGTTGGAAATGTTTCTCACGTTGTAGCAAACATACTTCAGTTACAAATAGTCCACTGCTCATACCACCGATGACGTAAGAAATCAGAAAATCAGTGAAAAGTGTCAAGCTGAATCATCTCTCTCTCTCTCTCTCTCTCTCTCTCTCTCTCTCTCTCTCTCTCTCTCTCTCTCTCTCTCTCTCTTTCAGTAACGTATGATTGTGATTTATCAATGTCCTGTGATGATTAATACCTTTTCCTGACAAATTGTAACCCCAAAAGATATTGGAATCTTCTGAAGGTAAGAAGTAATTATTTGTGTTTTAGTATTTCACATTTATAATGAATTTACAAAAAAGGAAAGCGAAATTTTGATTTTAAAAAGGCATGAAATAAAAAAAAATATTCCATTAGGAATTGACAGAAATGTGGAAACGTATCAAAGGAAAGGAATGAATATGGAGTAATGCACTCATTTAATAACATGATTTGTCTTAGAAAATCATCTCAAAGTAGAATACTCTGAAAGTACAAGAAATAGCTGGGATAACTGTATTATAGGATAACTTTATTGCCATTAAGGTCTTGGAACGAAGAAAACACATGATCACTACTTTCATTAGAGAACTATTATTATTATTATTATTATTATTATTATTATTATTATTATTATTATTATTATTATTATTAAAGAATGAATCATAGGAATGAGGCTTTATAAAGAGGACTGAAACAAGATGAAAAAAATTGTTTAAAAGACCTTCTCCTGGGAAAAGCGTTTAGTTAAGGAGCTTAAAAGAGATGGTGTCTTATTTTCAATCATTAGAATCCATAAGACAAATTAACGCCCCAAAAAAAAAAAAAGGATTCTTGTAGTATAAAAGAATAAGAGAGAGAGAGAGAGAGAGAGAGAGAGAGAGAGAGAGAGAGAGAGAGAGAGAGAGAGATTTGTTGAACAGCTGCTTTGATTTCAAAACGCAAAATCACAGAGAATTTCGCAAATGAACAGGTTGATCTATGCATGTTATTTCCTAACGGGAAAATAATGTTTGATTCTACAGAAACACAATAAAAACAGATTTCTGATGGAAACATGAAAAACTCCTCTTGATCACTGGTTTATTTTCCAATTAGGCTGAAGGATGAAAACCATTAATTAAGATTTATTTAACATCCTTTCAAATACTAGGATAATCAAAAAGTAAGAAACGCGGACATTGTGATTTACTTTATTTTGAGTTTAGCAAACATATATCATTTTAACGGATAACCATTGACTTTATGTGCCTTTTGCTTAAATAAGTAGCTGAGTAAAAGCATTTAAACGAAAATATGGGAATAGACCAAAAGCACCTAGATAATTTCTCATTTACTAAAGATAAAATAAAAGAACGAAGAAAGTCTAATGACATTCCAGCCACAACGTGCCTTAATGGTCAGAATTTCAGTGAATGAAATAATCTTAATATATATAATTTTTGAATTTATTCATATTGTTTTCACTTTCCTCCTTCCTCCCTTGATATTAAAAATAAATATAATAATAATATAATAAGAAATGAAAGTGAAGCCAATGAGAAATTTCAGCCGCAGGTTTAGTTATTATTAGAGAAAACTGACTGAATGAAATCGTGCTCACTGATTCCATTAGTGGGAGAAAATGATTTTCTTAATTGATGAATCTGTTGGTGAAGCAATCAATCATCAGCAAGCTAGAATTTCCATCGATCAATTAACTTCTGCCTCACCTGAAAGTCAGTGAGAACATTCTGGTAAGCGGTTGATTTCATTATATATATATATATATATATATATATATATATATATATATATATATATATATATATATATATATATATATATATATATATATATATATATATATATATATATATATATATATATATATATATATATATATATATATATATACATACATATATAACAAAAGCACCAGTTTCAATGTCCACCTTAGCTGCAATGAAGTCCGCAATGGCTGGAATCGTGCATACAGATGATTCAAGGGGGGAGACAAACAAACACTGAGAAAAACCACTTAATATTTGATACATAAACTTCAGACAGAAGTAACACCTGAACCTCGGAAATACAAAGATGCCCAACACACAAATACCTTTACACCTAAAAAAAACACACATGCTACTAACGAAAGAGAGCAACACACTTCCACACTTACAAAGAGGTCCAGAAAGTATGAGGGGTTCAAAAAGATAGAATATCCTATCAAGTACAAACAAACTTATTAATACAAATTAGGACTTCAATATATCATTGTGATCTCCTCAACACATCAGTCACCATGTCAGGAGATAATCCTAGGATATGTAGGGATAAAGGGGCACAAGCCGCAGCCGTCCAGTGATGCCACAAGAGCCGTGGTCTCGTATAAATGCAGACAATGCCAAATAATGAAACCTTACCCAATAAAGGACTGGTCCCCCTGGCTATGCGTCTGGCCTGGAGAAGCTGATGAATAAAGGAGGCAGCAAGCTGTAACTCCAACAATGATGGAGGAAGATCCCAAATAGACGTATATCCTACAGCAAGCAGTGAGGATTGCAGGGAATCACAGCAATCAATGAGGACAACAGGTAATAACGGCAAGCAGTGAGGACAGTGGGTATTGATTACAATATGGCAGGTCAGGTCGACGGCAACCTCTCTCCAAAAGGCTCAGAAACGAACTGTCCCTCCGTCCACACATGACAAAAAAGATACTTCTAAAAAGAGGTGGGGCTAGAGCTGCATAATTTAAAAAGAAAAACAGTTGAGATCGCTTGCTAACAAACAAATAGCTGATGAGGAGAATAAACAACTTCCTTACTAAACACTGTCAAAATTGCTTAATATTAACATTATAATTAACTTAATTATTACAGAAAAAGGGCAACAAACTGACTAATATATATATATATATATATATATATATATATATATATATATATATATATATATATATATATATATATATATATATATGTGTGTGTGTGTGTGTGTGTGTGTGTGTGTGTGTAACTGCTCACGAAGGTGACCTTTGAAAGTCTGGGTCAGCTGTTCGCAGGGTCCATTTTGTCTATACACAGCATATAGGAAAATGCTGAACCGTTCGCATACCACAAAAAGTGGCAGAGCACCTTGGTGATAAGACACGAGAACGAAAATGCAGTTTCAGCTCAGAACATTCTAGAAGGTGAACCAGTTATAAACCCGGTTTTGAAGAAAGCATTCAAGTGAGTACGTGAGTACGTGTGTGACCAGTACCCCGTGACACCTTCTTTGTCGAACATTGAACTTGGTGATGTCACGTGAGTGCGTTCATATGTGCATTGCATAATGCATAAAATGGGAGTGATCATTGAAGGAGGGGGCATTGTGATCCGTTATCGGTATAATTTAGCATGTGTCTGTGAAAAAAAGAAGCAGCGCACATGGAGGCTGCGTCCCAGAGGATTTTTGTGAAGTGAGTACAACTCATAAACATTTTAGATCTCTTTTTTTTTCAGACTCTGGAAAAACTCTATCCATGTTGCAGTGAAATCTTGTGGTTATGCATTTGTATTTTGTAAATTTGGTTTTTAATATAACGCTGTTCTTTTACAGGTATTCCTTCCACCTTCCTTCACGGTCCTCTTCAAGGAAGGGAGTGGTATGACATTTTTGAAATGACCTGATTCTATTAATTGACCTGCTTATGTTTTGAATGACAGATGAGTTATTTCTGTATTACCATGAATAATTGGGTGTTTATGATTTTGGACCTTGTTTCCTTAGAAGAATTTTTGATAGTTATGTTGAATCATTCGTTTTCATTCCTCGTAATTTTTAAGAAGTTATTTTCGTTATTTCTTTTGTCAATAAAGGTTTAGTTTTGTACTTAGTATCTCATTCCAGTAGTCCTTAGAAATTAGACAGAGAAAAGTATAACTTATGATGTCGGCTCACGCTACACGCTATCACTCATATCTCGGGAAAAGCGAGATACCAACCTCTGTTCTTAAAACGGAGACTTAAATAAAGTATAGGCTTCAGGATTGGCTTATTACAGATTTTGGCGGCAGCGGTATAGGGTAGTTAGGGGAGTTAGAAGGTGTTAGATAGTTAGATAATTGGATAATTAGGCATGTATACGCTTCCAAAGAGACATAATTTAGTGTTGGCATCTCAGAATAGGATTTTGTGGGGGTCAGCAGGTAGATGTTGCTGGGAGGCGAGCGTCACTCGCAAGCTAGTATTTCGTGAAGAGTGTTTTGGGTAGGGTATAAACAGTGATATATCGACGATGTAATGTGCAATAATTGCGGTATCAGGACCGCTAGTGTGTGTTAAAACACGTGAAGACGCGCGGGTATTTTTTGTTCCTCTCTGTCTCTCTTCGCTTGATGGAAATTCGCGCGCTGCTAATGTGAGTGTTATGATTTTTCTTTTTAGTTGTTGCTTTGGTGTGAAATCGTCCTTTTCGTTGTGTTATAACTGGTGATATGGACAATTGTGTTTTTTTTTTTTTCATTGTGTTGTCACTGATGTTTCGATTGCAACGATTGTGTTACGTCATCACCACGGTGACGTAGCAATTGCGTCACGAGTTTAGGCAGAGCGTCTTGCTTGCTTTGCCACGCCTATGTGAAGCGCAGTGTGCGGGTCGTATATGTTGTGCCTTTTCTTTTTTTTTTTTAGCAATCTGCTGTGCGCATCGGCGTTTAGTGTTCAAGAGCGGTATTTTATTGTTGCATTGTTTTTGGGAACTTTTTTATAATTGGGTAGTATTTTATTTTGATATTTGTGAATTGCGGGGTGCAAACGTTTTTAAGGAAGGTGTATGCACCTCTTGGTTTTTGTAATCACACACGTATGTGCGTGTGGGTAAAATGTGTGTATGTGTGTAGAGCTGTATTTTGCTCGAATGACATTTTCTGCTTGGACAAAGGAGGAAGTGTGCATCCAGCAGTTCTTGCCGTTGGAGACAGAGCGAGCCTTTGAGGGTACGGTGCTAAACATTTTTTCTATAGGCGTCATCAGGCCTTGGCTGAGGATTGAGGGGGTAGTAGGGACGGGGTGTTGCTGCTCGTAGAGGGTGGGAGACGATTTTTTTTTTTGTTTCTCTCTCTCTCTCTCTCTCTCTCTCTCTCTCTCTCTCTCTCTCTCTCTCTGTGCCTGAGAGGCGATTCCCAGGTTTTTTTTATGTCCTTTTGTAGCTTGGCCTTGGAAGAAGTGAACTTGACCCCTTTTGACTGACTAAAGAGTAATCAGCTGTGTACGTAAACAGCACTTGTGTTTTTTTTTCCTCTCTTTCTCTCTCCATGGGATTTGGGAATTTAATTGCAAGGGTTCAATAATTGTGAAATTAACCTTTGGAATGTAGTGGGATGATGGGTTTAATTGGGAATTTAGTTAAGGGGTTACTTAATAGTAAATTTAGTTTTTGGATTTACGTAATTTTGAATTTAATTGAGGGTTTAATTAATTTTCTTTTTGTTTGTGAATTTTATGGTGGGTTTTGTAAACTTTTGATTTAATTGTTCGTTTCAGGAACTTTGAATTTGATTGTAATTTTAATTGAGCTGAGATTTAATGATGGTCCGGGTTAAGTACCTTTCTTTGAGTTTCGGGGATTAATTGTAGAGTAAAGGGATTTAACATTGTATTTTTGTGTTGTATGGTAATTCTGTTAAGGGAAATTGTTTTGCCTTCGGTTTTTTTTTGGGGTGTTTTGATAAAGGGCATACTTTCACGGGACCTTGGGAATTTTTACATTTGTGATTAGCCAAGAATAAGTTTGTGAGTTTAAGTACAAATATGAGGGGAGGAAGTAGTGATAAGAGACTCCTTAGAGCAGCCTATGGTTGTGTAGGACGCGGAAATCCAGTCCGCTGTCTGAAGAATTTGGTTGCAAGTCATAATAACCCAAGATTCATTGGGTGGCTTGAGTTCTAGGATCCCACGGGGTCGTTGCTTTAACTGTAATAGGCAGGGTCACATTAGGAGATTTTGCCGTGTTAAGTATTGTAGCAGTTGTAAGACTTATGATCATCCTTGGCGGTCTTGCCCGTCTCGGAGACAATATAACAGGCCCGCATTCCGGAATTTTGGTAGTCCAGATGAAGAAGTACCTCACGCGAATTGTTCAAGGGGATCTGGTAATCGACAGACATTGTCGAAAGACCAGTCATTTGTAAAGGAGAACTGGATGGGTGTCTCTTGGGATACTGGACTTTTGGGAGAACCCGCAGGGTTGAAGCCTGTTGTAACTGGGTCTGTACAGGGAGTAAATGTAAGGGTCTTTCTTGATAAAGTTGCCTCCATTAACCTGATGAACGAAGAATTGTTCAGATCAATGTTTCCCGGTCGACCTTTGAGACCTGCGCAGAAAGCTGTATGCGACGTTCAGGCAAATAAATTAAGAATTTTGGGTTGTTTAGACACAGATTTATCATTGGGGGGTAGATCTCTGATGGAACCATTTTTAGTTATAAGGGGATGTGCTTTGGGAAATGCATTGTTGCTGGGACATCCGGCATGTCGGAGACAAAAGATATCGGTTCATACAGGGGTTTCCAGTATAACTGTGGGGGTGCCTGGTGTGTTTGTGCTGTATGAGGGGGCAGACGTGAGTGTAATGAGTGAGAATGTCTCGCGAGTACATGAAGGCCCGGGGCTGAATGATGAACATGTGTCAGGGGATGAGAAGCACTATAAGGGGGTTTTGACTGATGATGTGGTGCTTAAGCCTTCAGCAACCCACTCTGTAAAGATTTAGATCGTATTTGCCTTAACAATTAACTGCGTACCTTTCTCTTCGTCTGCAGAAAGGTTGTGCATGTCCCTCAGTCAAGCCTACAAGCTGATTTTATTCTTGTCTCATTATTCTAGATTGAGTGGCACTCTTAAATTTGTTTATTGTATAATTTAACCTGAAAGTGACAAGAGCCTAGTGCCCACGGCTCTCTGTAATTAATTCTTCCGAGTAATGTAATTACATTTAATTAACTTAGACCTGGAATTTCTCTCCTGAGTCGTTCCCCCCTAATTGAAATCTCATTTAGAAAACTTCCTTGTGTATTTGTGTCGTGTTGGCCCCCAGTCAGAGACGTCCACAACAATGTAAGAACTACAGTGGCAACCAATACTGTAAGAATGTATATATATATATATATATATATATATATATATATATATATATATATATATATATATATATATATATATATATATATATATATATATATATATATATATATATATATATATATATATATATATATATATATGATGATGTGTGTGTGTGTGTAATTGGGCAATTGAAAGTGATTGCCAACGCGGCGGTAGTAACTGATACTGCTTTGGCACTGATATCCTAAAAAGTGCTTTAGGATCCTAATGCTCCGTATCCCAAGGCAGAGAACCTCCTACTGGTAAGTTATGAACCTTTAGGAGAGGAAATTTCCTTGAATGACAGATGACCATCTCTCTCTTGAGGCTATGTATATTAGGACCACTACTGCATTTATAGCAATGTCCAGGCATAAGCTAGATATTGCAATTCTATTGCTTGCAAGTGTTTTATGAACAAATATAATATACCGGAACATAAGCCACAGCAGTGCCCATAAATTAGGTTGTGAACCCAGTGGTAGGAGAAATATTCCCTGAAAGCCAAATGAACCTCATATTCTTAGGCCGATGGCACCTCATATTTTTAGGCCGATGGCAATCATGCTGTTCACTCAGGGAATACCAGGAAATTACAACAGCAAGACACTTGCTACTCTGTCTGTTGTAAAACTCAGAGAATGACCTGCAAGCACGGTACTTGCAGTTCCATACCTGATGATTACCAAAAGTAAATAATTAAGATAAAATAAAGCTCTGGGATTGTAAATGAATGTGTATGTGGTGACAATATTTATAGGGATTGGTGGAAAAATGAATGTCAGTGGTAACTGATAAATATAGAGGCAAAGAGAGGTAGTGCTTTGAGTACCAGGAAGATTCCGGGAAGGAAGGTACAATATAAACACACATACTAAATGAGTTGATTGACAAGTTTTCATGGACGACAACATCAGCATGCGTGAAGAAACTCAGGAGAGAGGCCTGCTCATTTAATTTCTGAAAACTCGAGCTTTTAATATCAGTTGGAATTCCACTCTGGTTTTAATTTGGTATACTAAATTACTTTCGAATAAGTCAACCCTAATTAGGCTTTCTGACTGCTTAATTTTTAAAGTCGATGACCAGTGATCGTTGGGATCAAATACTTTTTTATTTGTAGGTGTACGTCTGTATGGATATTCTAATTTTAAGATATATGTACAAAAGAAAATTTCCACTCTTGCACAAAGATATGCACACAAACGCTCACAGTTATACGGTTGAATAAATAAACAAACAAATATATATATATATATATATATATATATATATATATATATATATATATACATACATACATACAGTCTGTGTGTTTATCTATATATACTGTATATATATAAAATATATATATATATATATATATATATATATATATATATATATATATATATATATATATATATATATTATATGTGTGTCTGTATGAAGATAGAGTTTTTAGTAAGGTTTTTCACAGAACTCTTATCAAGAAAATGTGGTTTATAAAATTATTAACAGGCTACTTTCACAAAATTTTTTTAAGCCGACTCCCTTTTACAATGTTCAAAGGAAAAACTATAAGCTACCATCCCTCTTATCTTAAATAATTCTATGCATTAGTTAAAGGAAAAGGGGGGATATCATCATCACAAAATCTGACAAAGACGGGAAAATAGTTCTGTTAGACAAGGAGACATACATCAATAAAGTTCAAGAATTTCTAAACGATGCGGAGAATTATGACAAATTAACGAAAGATCCCACAACAAATATTGCTGCTCAATTTAACAAATCAGTCAGAACCATAGGGGGCAATAAAAAAGACATAGAATTACTAGAGACATTCAAGGTAATCAACCCCTCTCTCCCCTATTTTTACGGCCTCCCGAAAACACATAAAGATGGGATTCCTTTACGCCCCATAATATCTAGCAGGGGCTCTTTCATGTACAAATTATCAAAATGACTCGCAGACTTGTTATCACCCTTTCTAGGAACCTTCTCATCCTCCCACGTCAAACATGCAGAGGATTTCATACAAAAATTCAATAGTTTAAACATCCCCTCAAACAACATCAAATTGCTCAGCCTAGACGTCGAGTCATTATTTACTAAAGTCCCGATTGCCGACGTGTTGTCTTTCTTAGAGAGGAAGTTACAACCATATGAAGACCATTTTCCTCTTGGCATAGATAAAACTTTAAAACTTATCAACCTCTGTGTAACTAACAACGTGTTTTCTTTCAATGGTAATTTTTACAAACAAAAATTTGGCTGTAGCATGGGAAGTCCCCTATCACCCCTTCTAGCAAACTTGTGCATGGAATATTTCGAAACAGAACTTTTGTCGTCTATCAAACCCCATAATATGATCTGGCTTAGATACGTAGATGATATCTTTACTTTCTGGGACAATAGCTGGGGGCTTTAATGAATTTTTAATGGGCTAAATTCGCTAGTTCCGACCATAAAATTTAAAACAGAATGGGAAAAGGACGGAAAACTGCCGTTCCTAGATGTACTGATCATAAGAAAACAGAACAGGTATGCATTTACAGTATATAGAAAACCCACCTTCGCTGTCTCCTACATTCATTTCTTAAGCTACCATGACGTCTCCGTAAAAATCATGGTAGGGTGCAACTTATTCCTCAGAGGACTTAGGATATGTTCAAATGAGTACCTGGATAAAGAATTTAACACGATCCGCCAACACCTAACGCAACTGCTATATCCACCACACATTATCGAGAGGGCTATTAACAAAGCGAATAAAATATACTATAGAGGTCCCACTCACAACAGACAAATAGATTTCAACAACAAAATAAAGCTTCCATACGATGAAAACATCCAAAAGGCCTCCGAACAACTCAGGCCTAACAATCCTTTCATTTTCCATTATCCCAAATCCATCGGGAGTTCGCTCGTTAACGTATACTTGAATAACAAAAGGGAAGAAGCCGGAGTTTACAAGATACCGTGTAGTAATTGTCAGGACATCTACGTAGGCGAGACAGGTAGATCGCTCTCGCAAAGAATAACAGAGCACAAAAGATCAGTACGTTATGCTTCGGAGAGTTCGGGAATTTTCCTACATATCAGAAATACAGGGCATGTCATTAACTGGAGTGGGGCGGAGTTGGTTTTCAAAAGTAGCTGTCCGTACAAAAGAAGGATGCTGGAATCTGCTATCATCAATCAAACCAACAATATGAACCTGTCAGGAGGACATTGGAAATCGGATGACATCGACACCTTAATCCTCAAACCCCTCCTGAAGAAGATGACCCAAGAAACACGACCGCCAGATCCATCGCCAAACGGGAGCTAATGAGGCCAAAAACCACTAGGGAATATGGTCATTCTCCTCCTTAAGAAACGCCACCCCCATAACATCGGAGGCCTAGGGCCACACCTTTATGTTTTTGTATATATACCATTGTAACTTTCCACCTGTCCATATTCTACCAGTGAACAGGGCACAGAAGCTAGTGCCCGAAATATATGGTTTCAACGTTTAAATAGTGTTTTATGGGCCTTCTTATATCCATATATATATATATATATATATATATATATATATATATATATATATATATATATATATATATATATATATATATATATATATATATATATATATATATATATATATATATAATGCCAATCCTATATTGTATGATTTTCTTTATAAAAAAATGTTTTAGACAACAATTTATCGTAAATATCATATATATTTTTAATCTTAAGAAGTCAGTAGTTTTTCTTCATACGAATAATATCTAAAGTATAACGCATTAACACATGCCATTATGCATTAACTAACGTTTTGATTTCATTTCATATGTATCTGGATATTTGTAACTGTCGGAAATATTAAACAAGAAATGTTGTCCTAATCGAGTATATTATAAGACAGCGGCTGGTACAGGTGAGCAGAGAGACGGTATGCACTATGTGTACTCTGATAAGAATGCCAGATAAACTATGTTCTTCAGATAACACAAACACAGAGAGATAACATATACAAATCTGTGGCATGTGTATGTTATCGCATTGGAAAAGTTTTCTGCGTGCAAAGAACGAATGGACATGAGCCAGTAGTCTTTATTCTTTGTCAAATTACTGACACTTGAAAAGTGGAAAACTGGTGGTTCAGCTCCGATCCAACAATTATTGGTAACCACATATCATATCTTTGCACGTGCCACAGACATCCGAATATCTTCTGTCTTCGTTATTTTTACTGCTTATTATAGGTAGAACCACTGGATCAGTAACCAGTTGTTATCATTAACTGGGTCTTGTGCTTACACCGCCTCCGATTGTTTATGTTGAATACATTCCTTAGGCACGCCTCATTAATAACTGAATAATGCCACTGTTCCCAAAGTATCATTTGAATATGTGAAGTGTTTCATACCCGAAATTCCTTACTGTCAATGCTGAACTCAACACTGATTTATAGACCATCTAAATTAATGTTTATGCGTTTTATGATAAAATATTTTGAGGTTATTTCAACTTACACAGACCAGTAAAACAATATTCCTTCGAATTAAGGAAGGAATCGGGGATTAAAATAGCCTGTTATTTTCTCCTCTGAGAAACTTTGCGTCCGCTTAATTAAATGGAAGTGACGTTGAGGATGATTAAGTTTCTCTCATCTCTTCCTTTTTGCAGGGAGAGAGAGAGAGAGAGAGAGAGAGAGAGAGAGAGAGAGAGAGAGAGAGAGAGAGAGAGAGAGAGAACCGAACAGAATGTCAATTATCTGGCGTTTAAATTAATTAATTTTCATTCAGATAATTTGGAGATGTTGATAAATGTTCCTGAATATTATGGATATTACTGCTTCACTGCCCTTCGTCTTGCATGCACTCAAGCACATAGAAAGCACTATCTAGAAAATAAGGCCCTCCTGTTTTAACACACCTATCGCTGTACCTAGCAAGCAGATTTTGGGGCCGTTCTCTTTCTGCCAAAATTCCAAACTGTTTACACTATTTATATATCGACTGTTCATCGTTCTCCATTACAGACCAAGACCAACTAAAACTAATTTATCTTTTCGTATGTACTAATTGTTTTACACTCTGTCGTTTCCTCTGACACTCCAACTCTTTTTTTTTCTTCAATTGCATTCAATTTCCCTATTTCATAATATACTTTTTACAATACGGCTTTAAAATCCTTGCCTCACATAGTAACGATCATTTTTCAAATACGCCCATGAACCTGCCACTTCTGTCATTCCTCATTCATTGCTCCATCTTACCTGCTTTCAAGTTACCTCAGAGAATTACTTTTATTAACATTAAGTTTTAAACGCCCTCTGCGTGTGGACAATATTTTTTTTTAGTCTGTGGACTATCACCAATCGCTATATACGACTATCAACACTTCACACTCCTCTTTTCAACATTTTTCTCTCTTTGGAAAACTTTTATCCTACAACTTGTTATCTATTGCATCACTCCAGTCATCAGGATTCTTAAGACTTATCAGGCTATCTTTTACACCAACCTGCTCATTCCAACGTATATTTTCTTATGAGATCTATTTTCAGCTGGAAGTCGTTCAGTCGTTTTAAATGAGTTATTTATTATAACTTACAGCATCCCCATCTTCTTCAAAGTACACACACACACACATATATATATATATATATATATATATATATATATATATATATATATATATATATATATATATATATATATATATATATGATTCAGGATCAAATCTCGTTTTTTCAACTTAGAGTCCAGGGCATTAGCAATTCATTCTCTATATCATAAAAAAGTTGGAGCTTAAGTACTAGGGTACCTGAGGTTTTCCCAGGGGCAGGCGCCTAGGGCCTAACATGCCATGGAATTTTACCTAACTTCCTGACCCAGCAGCGAGTGAAACACTAACATTTCATTCGACTTATCCCTGAGACATGAAGGAACGTGTTTCACAGAAATAAATTTCTGACTCACATCGGGACCAAATCCCGGTCATTCAAGTGAGAGACCAAAGCATTAGCAATGCAATCCACATAATTCATAAAAGAAGAACCTAAACTCCGTACCTACATTTATATTAGACGTTAACTATACTTTCATAGGTTTATACACACACATATATATATATATATATATATATATATATATATATATATATATATATATATATATATATATATATATATATATATATATATATATATATATATATATATATATATATATATATATATATATATATATATATATATATATATATATATATATATATGTATGTATGTGTGTGTATAAACCTATGAAAGTTTAGTTAACGTCTATTCGTATCTACGGTCACCCGCTACGTTTTTTAATTAGAAATTATTTTGTAGAAAGGGAAAGCCATCGGGAATTCATCATCGACTTTACATAGTAGATGTCGACCAGAGAGGGAAAGGAATTATACAAAGAAGAGTTTTTTTTTATTTTTATCGCGTTCTGTTTTCATCATTCAATCGGATTTAACCACAGAGTTTACAAATCCCTTCCAAAAAAAAAGCATGTCGTATTCGCCTGTGAATAGTGAATAGTGTCTCTCATTCCACTTTCCATAAACTTATCACTTATATTGCGAGAACAATTTTATTCGAGCTAGAGTTTGTATTAAATCCCTAAGAAAAACGACTTTCCCTTGCGGCATGTTAAAAACGGTAGAATTTCATGCAGACGGCGTATTTGGGAATCTACTACTACCGCCATCGGTTGGCGATTCTATGAAGCACTGGCGAAAGTGCATAGCTGAAAACTTTCCCGCATCAGTAACAGTCTTTGGTAAGTTTCCGGTATTTTTTTGATATGTAAGATTAGAGCCATGATATATTATAATGTTTCATGATGGCTAGATGCATTTTTCACCATGCAGAACTGTATCTGTTGTAGGATTGACGTAATTCTCGACAAGGAAGCTTCATTATCGAGAAGGAAGGTTTGTTTACGTCTAATAGCTGTTGTGTAGCCTAGCGAACGACAGGTTTCGTGGCCTTGTGGTGATATGAGGAGCTGAAATTATGGTATATAATAATGTTTTATGATTAAAACATATTTTGTCTTATCAAACAGTACTGGCCTTGGATTAGTATATAACTCGGCAACGGTATTTCGTTCATCGAAGAGTATTTGTTTTAAGTCACCAGCTGATTGCTTGCCTTTTAATGTTCCCTTTATCTCGATCTTAGCCTATTATAACATCAAGCTTTTTTTTTTTTTTGTCGTTGAAGACTTTTGATGGCTTAACTTCCCACCAAGTTTCACTTGAAGAAATTTAGGAAATAGTTGCTTCTGATTCAAAATCTGATTAACATGTTAATGATCCTGATCTGGGGAAATTGTGGATGATAACGATGACGATAATATTCTAAGTTAAATCATCTGGTAATTATTCCAAACAATTAGCTGATACTGACCCTCATAAGATAGGCTAATCAAATGTAAAAATGGGACTCCATATGAATGCTTTCATAACCTTTTTTTCCAGAGGAAATATATGAGCGTGTTGCAAAAAAATCAAATAAAAATTTCCACTCTATGATAGGTAGCAAGCAGCCTGCACTTGAAAGATCAAAGTATCATCAGTGACAGGTTTAACTTTCTTGGATATATAAGCTTTTGCTACAGTTGAAATTGCGATGAGGTTAGTTCACATGGATTACCTACCAATGAGAGTTATTTTAGCGAAAATAGCTTTATTAGATACAACAGATTTCAGAGCAGTATTTGTAAAGGAGTTTATAACTGAAGGAACATTATTTAATGGAAATATATTTTATAACATTCAGTCTAGCTAGGAAAATTCAAGGGAAAATAATTTGATATTTCTTAGAAGGATATCAACGGCAGAAGTCACAAAGATGTGTCGATTTCCTAACCCAATTGGAGCGAGATTACCTTGTTATCATTTTCTAGCAAAATTTTTAGACAAAAAGTGACTTACTACAATGTGCAGCGTAAACAGACAGACAAAGAATTGTCAAAAAGAGGTAAAGGTGAGTTTAAAAGGAAGAAAACTATACACATTTTGTGACCTATGTGTAAAGAAGTCACCTCTTGGTGTCATTCCTTGCCTTGCAGAAAATCATATCTATAAAGTATACAAAAATCATTGCTAATGAAGAAAATTAATATAAAATTACCTGATGCGCACAACCAGGATGGTTAGTGTTTTTAATAGGGGGTATAAAAACTAAAATATTTTGTTTTCCCATTTTCCCCTTCTTTGTAACCTATGCATAATTTATGGTATGGCAAACACTCGCAAAGTACAAGAAATGTTGCAAATGTGGAAAATTAATAGAGCATACACTGGCAGTGTACTAAAAGGGATTGCCAGTGCCACTAAAAAGATTTCAGAAGCCAACTTACAGTAAAATTTGTCCATGTTTTCCAGATTTTAGCAGTTTTTTTTATACATAATGGCTTACCTAAAGGTAATACAATGTTCAGTCCTGAAAGTAGAGTTCTTATAGATGTTATGAAACTTTTATGATTACTGTAAACCTTTTCAATTTTTCATATAAAATGGTAACTGTTTTCGAATGAGAGCGAAAATAAACAACAGCAAAGGGTTAATCTAGTTGATCACTGTTATACTGCTTAGTATTCATATTATTCTGCTTAGAATATAGCAATTGCTTGAAACACTCAAGTATTTCACCCATCACATGGCTCCATTTTGGTCATTTTGGATAAAAATTCAAAAAAGTATTTTGTATTCTTGTTGCTAATCTAGATAGCCAGCCCGGTTACTTAGTCTAGCTTTGTTTTCCAGTGGTGTAACATAACGCTTTTGCCTATAACTCAGACGTACACATGCAACTGAAAGTAACATGAAGCAATCAGTTTATCTAATAAGTCAAGTTGATCTTATTGATTTACCCACAATAAATGTTAAGAAGTGTCATTACGTTGATTAGCCTTCAGAAACGTTACTTTTGACACCCAATAGGGTTTTAATGATAGAAATTACTGCACCCCGATTGTAGAACTTATAAGTGAAATTTTCCTAAGTTTCATACTCTTGGCAAATATAGAATTGTGCTCTTGTGCTATAAATAGCACAAAATTTGGGTTTCAAGGTGACAGACAATTTACTGGTTTTATAGTTAGGTAGGTATGACTGATTCGTAATCACCACAGAAAGCTAAATTTTTAATCCATTTTTGTTTCCCTTTCTTTCTTTAGGTCATCAGCTGAAAACCTTTATTGGCAGACTCAGCAGAATATAAATCCATGAGGGTTCCAAAAGGAAATCGACCAGCAGTGAGAGACAAGTTACCCGAAAGAACAATAGTGGTTGCTCTGGAAAGAAGGTGCAGGTAATGAAAATAAAAGAGAAAATGACGAGGATAAGGCAGCCTCTTGCTCAACCATCAGGCATCCTCGGCCATTCTACTAAGCCGGCCCTACGTACCGTTTGAAAAATAAAAGGAAGAGGGAACTAACAAAAAAGAACTCCAATCCAAGACAGTGGAAGACCTCAGTGCAAAGGCCATGGCATCGTTCAATATTGAAGAACAGTGGTTTATTTCTGAGTGGCCTTCTACAAAAGATGCCTACCATGCTAGTGAGTTTCTTTTACACAACAAGATTGATCAGATTGAAAAAGGTAAGACAAATAGGGTGTTCAGTGTTGTCAAGTCTGTGTCAGCAGTAAGAGAGAGGTAATTAATATGCCAGCCTAATGAGCGACTCGTGCCTTGACCAATGTACTACCTAATCTTAATTAATGAAGTAGCTACAAATACTGGGACTTATGATATGCTGCAAATTCCTGTGATATGTGCAGCACATGCTCATAAATTAAACTGTGATATGTATACAATATCTTGCCAAGAATATTGACCATATACTTTTTGTTGTCACTAGTGTATAATTATGAGTGAACTAACAAAAGCTGGTTCTAGCATACAATGCAAATGGTAATACCAATTTAATTGTGTTATAAGATTACAGTCCTTGTTGGCAGTAGGACTGTTAGACATAGTACAATCATTAATGCGTATCTCTAGCAGTAATTTTAGATGAACTGGTACATCTCCGTAGCTACAGTCCTTAATTAAATGATTGTTTTTTGAGTAATATGATATCAGTTAGAATCTATATAGTCAAATTTTAAGATAAAGTTTGATACAGGGCTTTTCAGTAACGGAGCTTTTAACAGAAACCTGTGAAATTCAAGCTTAAAACTGAAAATTAAGTAAACAGTGCAGCAAGAGTCCAAAATAAAGTACTTTATACTCGCCTAGATATTTGTGAGACTTGCCAAGTTCATACTGTATATGTTAAAGTGGTATTGCAAAACTGAACTATACAAATCTGTACATCCATGTATTTAAAAGCCTCTTACTGAAAGGCAAGTTCAGTTACTAAAAGAATATAGTGTCCATCTTGGAGTTTCTAGTTGTCCCAATTAGTGGCATTACTTCATATAGAATATCGCAAAACTAAACATACAAATGTGTACATCCATGTATTTAAAATGACATTCTTGTTCAGCCTCTTACTGAAAGGTTTTGATATCAGTCACTCATGACAGAGGGTTTCTGATGCCAATCACTCAGTGACAGAAAGTTTTTTATATTATTTACTCATTTGGAAAAGTTTTTATATCAGTCACCCTGGAAAGAACAGTGATAAATGTTAGTAAGAAAATGTTATTACTCTTTTGATTAGCCTTCAGAAACGTAACGAATCCAAGACAGTTTGAGACATCGTTCAATAGGGTTTTAATGATAGTCAGCCTAATGAGCGACTTTGTGCCTTGACCAATGCAATTACCGCCTTAATTAATGAAGTAAAGTTACTGCACCCTGATTGTAAAATTTATATGTAAAATTTTCCTAAGTTTCATACTCTTGGCAAATATAGGATTGTGCTCTTGTGCTATTTTGGTTTTTAATAATCTTGTTAGGATGGAATCCACTTGACATGGAACTCTTTATAAGTTAAGCAAAATGTTATGGGACATGCAGATGCTAAGAAGGAAATGTTGCGGGATATGCAGTAACTGAAAATTAAAAAAGGTGATAGACAATTTACTGGTTTTATAGTTAGGTAGGTATGTCCATCTGATCTGGTTGTACTCACCACAGAAAGCTACATTTTAATCCAGCTGAAAACCTTACTGAAAGGTTTTATTGGCAGGTTCAACAGAATATAAATCCAGTTTTTTATAGGGTTCACAAAAATGGAAATCAACCAGCAGTGAAAGACAAGTTATCCTGATTGAAAGAACAGTAGTGACTGCTTTGGAGAGAAGTTACAGGTAATGAAAATAAAAGACAAAATGACGGGATAAGGCAGCCTCTTGCTCAACCATCAGGCATCCTCGGCCATTCTGCTGAAAAAGCCGGCCCTAGGGTGAAAGGAAATACCGTTTGAGAAAAACAAAAGGAAGAGAGAACTAACCAAAAAAGAACTCAATCCAATCCAAGACTGTGTGGAAGACCACAGTGCAAGGGCTATGGCGTCGTTCAAGATTGAAGAATAGTTGGTTTATTTCTGAGTGGCCTTCTACAAAAGATGCCTACCATGCTAGTGAGTTTCTTTTACACAACAAGATAGATCAGATTGAAAAAGGTAAGAGAAGTAGGGTGTTCAGTGTTGTCAAGTGCGTGTCAGCAGTAAAAGATAGGTAATGAATATGCCTGCCTAATGAGCGACTCGTGCCTTGACCATTGTACTACCTAGTCTTAATTAATGAAGTAGCTACAAATACTGGGACTTATGATATGCTGCAAATTCCTGTGATATGTGCAGCACATGCTCATAAACTGATGTGATATCAAAAATATGTATACAATATCTTGCCAAGAATATTGCCCATATACTTTTTGTTGTCACTAGTGTATAATTATGAGTGAACTAACAAAAGCTGGTTCCAGTGTACAGTACAACTCTAATGGTCATACCAATATAATTTTGTAGTAGGATTACAGGTCCTTGTTGGCAGTAGGACTGTTAGGTATAGTACAATCATTAATGCGTATCTCTAGCAGTCATTTTAGATGAACTGGTACATGTCCGTAGCTTCAGTCCTTAATTAAATGATTGTTTTTTTAGCAATATAATATCAATTAGAATCTATATAGTCAAATTTTAAGATAATCTTTGATGCAGAGCTTTTCAGTAATGGAGCTTTTAACAGAAATCTGTGAAGTTCAAGCTTAAAACTGAAAATTAAGTAAACAGTGCAGTAATTGTCCAAAATAAAGTACTTTGTGAGACTTGCCTATACTGTATATGTTAAAGTGGTGGAAGCTGCTCAAGCCAAGTTCAGTTACTAAAGGAATATAGTGTCCATCTTGGAGCTTCTAGTTGTCCCTTACTACTTCATGAAGGATATTGCAAAACTAAACTTTATACAAATCTGTACATCCATATATTTAAAAGGACATTCTTGTTCAGCCTCTTACTGAGAGGTTTTGACATCAGTCACTCATGACAGAGGTTTTCTGATGTCAGTCATTCAGTGACAGAAAGTTTTTTTATATTATTTACTCATTTGCAAAAGTTTTATTTTTTTATATCAGTCGCTCATTGACAGGTTTCAGATTTCAGAAGCAGAGGTCCTGAAATAATATCCAAGATTTTTAAATGTTGGGAACTAGGGTAGTCTACTGTATTTTGTGGAAGCACAGCTGTTCGGTACCTAGTCCCTTATGAATTTAAGTTTGTCTACCTAATTTTTTTTTAATATTGAACTTGCTTAACCCACAAATTTAGAAGCAGCTGCCCTCGAACCCAAAGGTTTGAGTTATGGATTTCCAGATAGGGATGTTCATTTGGACAAGTTCTGTTATCCTATCATTATTCGAGGGCACAAAATCAAATTTTAACTGTATTTTACCGGGAGATGGTTTTGAAAACATTTACTTATGTTTATGAGAGGCTTCAATAGCCTTAATTCAGGTAGATCATTTTTTAAAAGATTTTTAGTTCTAGATAAGTTAAATTTCAAATAAAATAACGTTGGTGGGCAACTGAAACCTATAGCCCCTGGGAACTAATACTGAACGGAGTGTCTTCTTATAAATGTGACATTATTTTACCCAACAATTTTATAGCTACTGGAGTTTAAAGTTTATAGTTCTTGAATTTTGATAGGTATTGATTACTGTATAGTTCACCGTATGTTAGGAAGCACTTACCCTGCAAAAATATTGTGTGTAATTTTTGAATTCTTGTTGCAGAATATGGTTGGTCTCTTGCATGAATGGAATGAATATATTATAACAAGATTAGCGGCGATGTTCATTACCATTACCTCCATGAACTTCAAGAAAGTCCTGTATTCTGTGTCGTAAGCTAGATATGGGATCTATGACTTCAAGGACAGGAATCAGAGCACACCAGGATTTTTAGTTCATAGGTCGTTCTCAACTTTAAAAGTTCTTGTGCAGAATAGTTCGTAGTGAGGCTCTAAGCACCTTGATATTGCATAATTAGTCAATTCAAGTTAATATTTTAGGTAACACTCCAGAAATCATCTTATTGTTTATTAGTCTTGTTTCAGTTCCTAAGATATTCAGTGATTTGATGGCGTTAATTTGCCTCATTTAAGATACTATTACATCATTCTTAGGTTACCCACCAGTCTTTCATTTTGAATTTTAAAAAAAGAATCAAGCTTCATTACTAGATCTTTGTATTTCATAACTTGATATAAGTCTGCTTATCATTTTAATGACATTAGTCACAATTTTATAGGCTTTTGGGGTCTTGGGTAATGCCAAGTCACGCTACATTTATTTGGACCTCATCATTAAATCTCGCTCTCACCAATCTCTGTGATGAAGATATTGTTTCTACTAATGAATATGTATTTCTGGTGAATTGAAAGCTTGAGCTTCTCCAAATTACCTGTGTTCTGAAGTTCCCAGAGCACATTTTAATAACAATGTGATTGCAAGTCATTCTTTATGTTTAGCAAATATCAGATGTTTCTGACAAGCAAACAAAGCAGTATCCTTAGGAAAAAATTTGTCAAAATACGGTTATGGTACTATGAAGTGTTCAGTCAGAGTAAATGTTATGTTGGAATCATTAAATAGTGAAATTGCTTTTAAAATTATACATTGCCAGAAATTATGACCAATGATTTTAATTTTGCTTTTTACATCCTCATGAGCCAGTTATAGCATCAGACTGTTAATCAGTTGGGGAGCATGAATTTCTTTTTTGTGACGTTTGGTACCACACAGGCTTCTAGAAGCTTTATTTCAGCTATTATCAAATTTTGGGATGATCTTTCTAGCCAAATGTTTGAATCGGTTTCATTTCACTTTAAATAAATGCAAGTGTTTTTCAGTTGAGCAGCCTTACATGTGTCTTATTCCTCAGTTTATTTTGTTTTGTTTGATTTCTGCGTTATTTCTAATATGATTTATTCCTTCTTTCTGTTATTCTTTTTCTGTACTGGACTGCTTATCGTACTTAGACTGTTGGGCTCACAGTATTTCGCTTTTCAAACTCGGGTTGCATCATGGTTCGGAACGCTAATAATAATTTTCTTAAAGTAGTGTTCTATTCATGGTCATAAATCGAAAACTGGTAGGTTGTAAAGTTGCTATTCACTGTTAGTTTCTTTGCCCAAAATTTAGTTTTTTGATCTGATACTGTGGTATAGTGCATTACTAATGCTTTCCCTTAAAAGCTTTCTAATTTGTAGTTGTAAATTATGAACATTTGTCTTTCGACGAATACTGTGTTTTGTCATGAGTTTCTTGACCAATAATTATATTTGTCCGAATTGCGGAGTTTTGGGAGCAATAAAGGTAATTTCGTTTCATTTTCGCTGGGAATTGTGTCAAGACGGCTGATGACATCACAGAATTTGTACGCTTGCTTAGGACTGGGTTGGAACTTGATTCTTGGCTTGGTACAGTATTTTGTCTTTTAAGTTGGTCCTAGGTACTAGATGATGTGAAGGTGATAACTCTGCCTAATCTGTGGTGAAAAAATATCATACACTATCAATAGTTTCTTATTTTTGTATATGTTTGAATTGTTGACACCTGATTTTATAAGATGGTTTGGTCTTCAAACTGTTTTCCCAAATAATGAGCTTTCAGTTTATGAACTTCAGGGCAATCCTAGATTTTATGACATTTGGGTACTCCTCGTTTCTCAGAATGTCAGGACCTCCTTGGTCTTTTCAGGACACTCCTTAGTTTATTAACTTTTTGGGGGTTCTCTTTTCTACGTAGTATTTCAAGGAACATTGGTTAAAGACTTATCAGTCATTTATATTGTATTTTGAAAATATTTCCCTTTCGAAGTGTATTAAATTTTCATTTTGTCACTTTTGCTTAGACGCCCGTTCTGTCTTAATTTAAGAATCTTTGGGAATTACCACAATTTTTTCTACAACGGTAACTCAAGGGTACCTATGTTTCACTTACTGGGAATTGCCACAATGCTTTCTAAAATAGTAACTCAGGGTACCTGTGCTTCTCGTACTGGGAATTACCACAATGCTTTCTAAAACAGTAACTCAAGGATACCTATGTTTCTCTTACTGGGAATTACCACAATGCTTTCTAAAACAGTAACTCAAGGGTGCCTATGTTTCTCTTATTGGGAATTACCACAATGCTTTCTAAAACAGTAACTCAGCGATACCTATGTTTCTCTTACTGGGAATTAACACAATGCTTTCTACAACAGTAACTCAAGGGTGCCTACGCTTCTCTCACTGGGAATTAACACAATGCATTCTAAAACAGTAACTCAAGGATACCTACGCTTCTCTTACTGGGAATTACCACAATGCTTTCTAAAACAGTAACTCAACGATACCTATGTTTCTCTTATTGGGAATTACCACAATGCTTTCTAAAACAGTAACTCAACGATACATATGGTTCTCTTACTGGGAATTAACACAATGTTTCTACAACAGTAACTCAAGGGTACCTATGTTTCTCTTACTGGGAATTAACACAATTCGTTCTAAAACAGTAACTCAAGGATACCTACGCTTCTCTTACTGGGAATTACCAGAATGCTTTCTAAAACAGTAACTCAAGGATACCTACGCTTCTCTTACTGGGAATTACCAGAATGCTTTCTAAAACAGTAACTCAAGGGTATCTACACTTCTCTTACTGGGAATTGCCACAATGCTTTCTAAAACAGTAACTCAAGGATACCTACGCTTCTCTTACTGGGAATTACCACAATGCTTTCTACAACAGCAACTCAAGGGTACCTACACTTCTCTTACTGGGAATTACCACAATGCTTTCTAAAACAGTAACGCAAGGGTACCAACGCTTCTCTTACTGGGAATTACCACAATGCTTTCTAAAACAGTAACTCAAGGGTACCTACGCTTCTCTTACTGGGAATTACCTCAATGCTTTCTAAAACAGTAACTCAAGGATACCTATGTTTCTCTTACTGGGTATTTCCACAATGCTTTCTAAAACAGTAACTCAAAGATACCTACGCTTCTCTTACTGGGAATTACCACAATGCCTTCTAAAACAGTAACTCAAGGGTACCTATGTTTCTCTTACTTGGAGTCACCACAATGCTTTCTAAAACAGTAACTTAATGATACCTACACTTCTCTTACTGGTAATTACCATAATGCTTTCTAAAACAGTAACTCAGGGTACCTACGCTTCTCTTACTGGGAATTACCACAATGATTTCCAAAACAGTAACTCAAGGATACCTACACTTCTCTTACTTGGAATTACCACATTACTTTCTAAAACAGTAACTCAGGGTACCTACGCTTCTCTTACTGGGAATTACGCTCTCTTACTGGGAATTACCACAATGCTTTCTAAAGTAATCAGTACTCTAACTCTGGGAATTACCACATTGCTTTCTAAAACAGTAACGCTACTTTTCTCTTACTGGGAATTACCATAATGCTTTCTAAAACAACGCTACTTTTCTCTTACTGGGAATTACCACAATGCTTTCTAAAACAGTAACTCAAGGGTACCTACTTTTCTCTTACTGGGAATTACCATAATGCTTTCTAAAACAGTAACTCAAGGGTACCTATGCTTTACTTACTTACGCGTCAGAGTTAGTTTGATTTTGAATATGCTCAGTATGAACGGTCAGAAAAATGCGTAAACTATAGTAATGTGTAACATCAGCAATGAAAATAAATCATGAGGTATTGTTGTGTGAACTGAACACTTCATTGCCGTAACCCTTGTAATTGGTGAGAGTGAGATTTATGTTAGTTAGTTTACTGTAGGTAAATTTATGATTAAGTTGCTGTGGTATTGAAAAGGGAAGTTCTGTAACTATGGAATTCGAGGTCTGTAGTTCTCATGTAGTCCTTGTAGGTTTTCTTTAGCTCTTTCGAAATGCTGCTTCCCCTTTAATGCGTTAATCATTTAGTAAGTAATAACTTTCTAATAATTCCCTTTAGTATTTTCATTTCCATTTCCGATTTTAAAGGATTTCTGTAAAGTACAATCCCCACTTGTATTGATATTTTAAGGATTAGTTTAAGAATAAAAGCATAGTATAAGGATAATAACGTAATATGATCCTCTTTTGAAGATTACATTCTCTAAAGGATCACAGCATACTATTTAAAGAAATATGCGTCGCTCTCATATAGTCTTATTTCTCTCCAATTTCAATCTCCTCAAAATCTTGTATTACATTGACAAAATATTTTCAATACGCAGATTCTCTCTCTCTCTCTCTCTCTCTCTCTCTCTCTCTCTCTCTCTCTCTCTCTCTCTCTCTCTCTCTCGTTTTCATCAACACATTTTGTTCGTGTGACGGAAATTTTTTATGAAGGTAAATGGAGTGACGAAAAAGTTGTGAATGGTATCTGAGTGCAATGGCGTGGAATACAGGGTAATGAAAGTAAACATTTTGGTATAATATATAGGTTAATGAAAGTAAAGGTTTTGGAATATAGATGGAAAAAGTTTGTAAGGTATGAACCAAAGGCTAAATGAATATGATATCAACGTTAGTGAAGGTACTGTATAGGTTAGACCTTGGTGAATAAAAGTAAGCTTTTGAATATTGGTTATGGACTGTAGGCGAGTATAAGAAAACTAATTAAAGTTACGGAATATACGGGGTCGAAATAAATGGCGTTATGTTAATAGTTTTTCGACTTACTATATGATTGTCTGGCGACTGTGTGTTGCAAAGTTCGACGCGAAGATTCCTGCATACTAAGCTGTTGATGGCTGGATTAGAAATTTGAGTAGATGACCGTAGACTGTATATGAGCACTAAAAAATTTATGTAACAAAGGGTATAATTTAGAGAAAATTGGAATTTAATGTTAGTGTATATGTGTTTTAGAAATGGAAGGAGACATGAATGATAGCATAAGGATTAAGAGCAAAATGAGTTAGATGTGTAATGTGTGAAGGGCAAAATTATAGTTTTTCAATTGCATGATTTTTAAGGAAGTTTCTTTACATTGAAAATATTTTCAACAATTCTTTCAGTTTTTTTTTCTTTCTCTTTGTCGGGCTACATGAGCAAATCTTTATCATATAAAATGCTAATCGTCAAAAGTAATAAGGAATTTTCCCAAAGTTCACATTTAGACTGAATTCTGCAGAACTTCCCTTTTTTTCCCCCTCTGATGCTTACCTCCACTTTCAGATCTCCCATTCCCTCTCCTTGATCCTAACCCCTCCCAAACTCAAGATGCTAAAAAAAAAAAAACTTGACAAAAACTCACTCTCAAAGTTCATATGATTGACGAATCCCCCTCACCGCCCCCCCTTCCCCGCCATTCCCCACCTTTCCTCCTTCCCAGCATCAGCATTTGCCATATTCTTCGCCACAAAAGGGTTAAGGAGTTCACGAATTAGACATTGCTTTTAAGCAGAGGAAACATAAGTCCATTTAGCTGTTCATGAATTTCCCAAGCACAGAACTAATTCAATCTTTTACCTGGTGTAATGAGAGCAGTATTACCCAGTGTTTGCATTTTGATATATTGTACTTGTTAAATGCCCATATGCTCTCTTGGTAAACATGTATTTTGGTCCACTTACTCTTCCAGCTGTCTTGTCAAAGAAGGTTTTATCCTGACTGCCAGAGTCACGAGCAGTAATTGTCTTGTTATGCCGTGTTAAATTGCTTAAACGCTCAGCTCTTTAATACCTTTCTGATCCATGAGAAGATGATAGAAATTAGAGTAATTTTAACATCTAGACATCTTGAATTGTTGGAGTTTGTAATGCCAAATGCACAGGTTTTGGTTTCTTAATTTTGCTTTGAGTATGTAAGCACCACAGTTTTAATGACAATAAATTGTTATCAAGTATGTCATGAACGGTGTAATGTAAGTAGTGGACATTTTACGTAATGTATAAGGATTGTGATTTTAAATACGCTCGAGATGTATGAATTTTTTGAAGTTAACATGAAATCTGTGAAACTGTCAGTGTTCAAGTTAATTAAAATTTAAAGTTTAAGGTTAATGAAGATTAATGTTAAATGTTGATGAACATTGTTTCTAATGTAAATGACTGCTTCCAACGTAAATGTATCAAAGAATTTTATGAGGAGGTCATTCTGAAGTCTTGCATTTGAGTGCTTTCTGTTATGCTGAGATGCCTGTGCTCACTGAAAAGGGTCCAGCTGGGTTCATAAATGAACACTTTGTCTCTGATTTCCTCCATTTGTGTCCTTGACATAAAGAAGGGATAAATAACTGCTTTAGTCATCTTTAGAAGAAATGTGCAATAAGATTTCGAATATCTCGTAGATATGGAAGCTGTCCAGGTGCATGTGTGTTTGTGTGTGTGTGTTTCTGTGTGAGTGTGTGTTGTGTTTTTGTGTGAGTGTTTGTGCGTGTGTTTCCCAGTGCTTCTGTGTGTGTGCGTGCGTTTCTGTGTGTAAGTGTGTGTGTTGTGTGTGTGTGTGTGTGTGTGTTTTTTTAAGGGGAAGTTGTCTTAGTTTTTTTGTTTAATTGTTTTCGTGTCCTGTCGTTGATTAGGATGTGGAAGTTGCGGTGGTATTTGGTTTATTCTTTACTGCTTGTCTATGTGGATAATGTCTTTGGGAAACTTTTCTTGGTGTATGTAGCATTAAACGTAACTGGCATGAGAAACTGATGTGCAGGAATATACCTTTCGTTGGAACTTTCCTATTTTAACAGCATCCTTCATCAGTGAAAGTCTCTTATAATGTAAAACAAACTTCTTAGGTATTACGTGTCCTATGATGTTGTAAAGCCCTCAGTGAATGGAAAATCACTACAAAGAATTCATTCCTGCTCGACGACAACAAATCATAATTCCAGCTTCTCTTTCTTTCATATCTTAACCAGGAATACAATGGTAGGTGTGAACAGTGGAAATAAATGGGCTGGGTACAATCACAATATCATATATTGCGCACCAGTTTCTTCAGATAGTATATTTGCTTGTATTTTTTTATAGTTAATGTATAGCGAGATTTCACTAAAATTTTCACACAAAAATTTTGCTGCTGCTCTGATTTGCTTAAAGAAAAGTCCTAACACACTGTGGATTCACTTACCCTTGATAATTAAAGCATCATTACTGAACACACCACGTATTTTTGTGCATTATTGTCTTAGACGATATTTCTAGTTAATGATGTAATTGTTTTCATTAACATTCATTTTTTATATTTAAAATTAGCATGAACGATTTAACTTGATTGTTATTGACAATCAGCAATCACCTTCATAGGGGTGATGATTTAAAGATAAAATATATAAATTTAGATAACAGACATTACATACTAATTTGTGATGAATATTGTAATGAAAATTAAGGAAATTTCTACTGTTGACTTGACTGCAACGAAGGAAATGTGATTGTCATGTGAAATACGAAGGTTCTTTAGATTACAATTAGATGAAAATTGCCAGGTATCATTAATAGTGAAAATAGTCGTTAAGGGTTTTGGCTCCTGTTATCCTTTGACAGTTTTGATCTTGAAAAATTAATTGCAGATCTTGGTTCATTTCCCTGTTAGACCCTAAGAGCAGAACCTCGATTTTGATAGTGGTTTGGCTATTAGATTGCAGTACTGAACGAACTGTCAGAGAATTGGCTTTGTTGCACGCGCGGAACAGGTAAAACGGGGTAACATCTTTTTCTTTAGGCAGTCAGTCTTGTACGTCTAGGTTAAGTTGGCTATTTGCCAGCCCGGGCTCTTGCTCACGGGCAGCCCGTAACCTTTTCAGGCGAACTCCTTATGAGCAAGACACTCTCTCTCTCTCTCTCTCTCTCTCTCTCTCTCTCTCTCTCTCTCTCTCTCTCTCTCTCTCTTTTAATGACCATTTCAGTGATGGGAATATTATTAGGATTCCACATGTTGCAAATCTTGGCAGATTTCAATAGATGTACGAAATTCTTTGTAGTCACCAACTTCCGGAACTCATCAGTGATGTCGATGTATTTCCTTCAAATGCTTTATCATTCCTTGCACATCAGTATCTAAGCGTGTTGATAAAATTCATGCACATGTTAAGATTTGGTGTAAGAGCCTAATCGTTCGGAAACGTTGCAGGCTAATTATGTGGAATGGATGGGGTTTAGTAGTTTCATATTGTCTTGAACTCCACTAAAGCAAGTTGGTGTAACGTTTCGCTTGAAGGTGGCAGATGGCTTCATAGGAAAAGTCGTTCATTTTCCCATCTTTTTTCAGTTGATTGCCCCCACGCAGTGGGTTATCACTTACCAGTGTTTTCAAATCCATTAAATCAGTGTTTTTCGCACAATGATGGAATTATGAAGAACTTGACAAATCGTGTAATTCTGAAAGGATTTTTATTCCAAGAATCAGGAAGCTGAAAAAATTCCATACATTCAGTAGTTAGCATTATTCTTACCAACCTCAGACTAACGTCTCTGTAAAATAATTTCTCATGAGCATAAAATTTTCAACATCAGTGGTTAAATTCCTGTTAAATAACTAACACACATCTATATTTTCAATCAAGTTCAGTGGTTAAAATTAAATACTAATTCAATTAAGCCGTTAGAAGAACTTCGAGTCTGTGGAAAGTCACGGCACACGACCTTTGAATTTATTTGTTTCAGAACCAAACACTTTTCAGATTGGAGGGTTTAATTTTTTAAAAATGCAATTGAAAAGCTTTTTGTTTTTTTCATTAGAGAGTAAATTCTTCGGCCCTTCTATATGAAAGCATTAAGGCTGCCACTAACGTTCAGTTATCCCTGCGCAGTTCTTGCCTGCACAGCCGGCCTGTGCTGACAAAACTGAAAGTTAATGTGAACAACCTGCGCAGTTTTTCTAGACTGCGCAGGCAGCCTGAGAAAATAGCTCATCTCAATCGATCAGCCTTCAGCCAAACTTCCTACGCATGCGCACTTCAGCGTAAATGTGGGGATGCAAGCAACTTCTTTTTGGTTCAGTTCGCTTCTATCCCCGGACAAATATTATTTAATAGTCAGAAATAGAGCGTTGGTTTTTATTAAATTTAAAAGTTTTTATACCAAAATTAATGATGTATCATATTTACAAGTTTTTCAATAATTAATACGGATGTGAGAATATATATTTATAGTTTTGGATTTTTCTCACAGGAAAAATAATTGTGTATAATGAAGGCTGAAAGTCTTGTAGATTCATTGTAACCTATATGAATGAGACTTTGCTTGGGCAAGTAAAATCCAGAGGCTATCGTAACAGATTAAGCCTATGTATGTTTATTCTTAGTTACTAACCATATATTTAAGTCAGTTTTTTAAATGAGAATAATTATTCATTATGGCGAAGTAATGTGAAATGAGAATAGGCCTATAATGCGTTTATTCATGATTATGCGTCATATATGAAATTCACGTTGACATTGAGAGCAAAATAATCTTCTACTTTCTGATAAAAAATAAAATTATTAGACTGTGTATGTTATACATTGCTCACATCCCTTGCTAGCCAGTTTTGAAATGAAATTAGACAAATAAAACAAAGGAACAGTAGTATACTATGGATCTTCACTCACTGTAACACATCATAAAGTCATTCTTTAAATGAAAGCAAATCTGTATTAATCATTCTAAAGAGACGGAGAAACAATATTAGGCCTAAATATGTAAACTTTGAAATAAAAACCAACAATTACTAAGTTAACTCAATTATCTTCCTTCATTCACAAAATAAATATTCAATAAACATTATGAAAGTACTTGGGGGTAAATTTAAACTCTTAAAAAATTCACATGGCAGTACTGAACAATTTTTTTAACCAGTCTTTCACTAGACGTCTTACTTGACATTTATGAGTTTTCATATGCCATCAGCAAGCCAATTACAGCCAGAGAATCGTCTGTTGACGCCATGGCTGCTACAGAGGACTGAGGGAAATGACTATCGTTAGTGGTGGAGGTTTGCCTGCACAGGCCGACTGCGCAGGTATAACAACGTTAGTGGCGGCCTTAACGCATAGATTCTGTGGTTTTGCTTCAAATGTTTATGAGAACCATCCACTTTTCTTAATAGGAGTATCCACGGGAAATTAATGGTAAAGTGTTTGGATTTTTCTTGACATCTATAAAATACGTCTTTCCCTTGTAAAGTCCAGAAGAAAGATCTAACTCGTTTAAAAGAATAGTTGCTACTCATTTCTGTATAGTAACGAGAATTTTTTTTAAGGATTTTAAAATATTGAAATGAAATGATAAGTTTCAGTTAATTGTTCTGTACTGAAAATGGTCGTCACTACAGACAGTTAAGATTACTAAATAACCGAACATCATTGGAGTGATTATATAATTTAATGTTTTCTCGTAGATACCATTTTTAACCAAAATATCGTTATTACATTTTCTTTGGCCTTATGAGGAGAGACATATATCAATTTCGAGATGTTCTTGGTTACAAATAATTCTGATTATAATGATTTAAGAAGCTAATTCAAATGTTAAAATTTTCTGTCATTTGTATAGATTTCCAGTACAGAAAACTTCCTAACTTTTTCTCTCGCTCATCGAAAGTCCGTTGAAAAAAAAGTACGCACAAGCTCGTTTTGTCACCAGTCGAGCAGCTATGTCAAGGCTACATAGGGTTAGTGTTGCTTAGTAGTAGTTTTATGTAAAATTTAGTCCGTTGGTACTTGGTGCTGCTTGTTTGTTGTTAGGAATCGTAAGACTTGTTTTGCCCGAACTTCGTGACGTAGGTTAATTTCTTGGGTAATTGGCCCCACTAACGTTTGTGATTTCCAAATTCAGTTTCTTTTCAGTAAGGGGAGTCATTTCCCTAAAGCGTCAATTTTTTTCAGTCAGTTTTATATAAGACGATCCCTTCTTGCCTTATATGTCTAATGTTTAGTTCGCCTCTTCACGTTGTTTTGCAAATGGTCCATATTTGAGGTCTTATTGTACAGTTGAAGCTAAAGTGATTTGGCGGTCCACGTGTAAGGTGAATGCGTACTTCGGTCCAATCTGGCTGTCTGCTGGGTGGAGAAGCACCGGGTAGTCAGGGCAGTAGTCTTGCACGTCTCTTCGCCTTTACCCGACTCAATCATGTACATGAAATGGGAGGAAATCGAGAGGCCTCTTGTTCAGTTGTTAATCTTGTCTGCTTTTGAGGGGGCCTCAGGTATCATGAGTAATGGTTCGCACTGAAATTGCACACGGGCTGATGATGACCTCCCCCCCCAACTCCCTTCCCTTCGAAAAAGACTTTATAGCTGATTAATGATTTTCCAATAATTGAGAGAGTAATAATTTCTCCCCCCCCCCTCACCCCAGGATGTACAACTACTTTCAATTTGTCTTGCTGCTTTGTTCTCATTTAAGTATAATTGTGACATTGGTGAACTGTTCAACCACCTTTTGGCAACTGTAAGAAATCAAATGCTGTCATTAAGACTTCAAAAACTTTCATACTGTTCTTGGTGTCTTTGATTCACAATCAGTGCAATAAACTGTAAAAATATGTAATAAAATATAAAAAAAAAAAGAGAAGGACAAGGAAAGCATTCAAGGGCCTAGTAACTTTGCCTAATCAGAACAAAAATTTCGTTAAGTGTCCAGTTACTAGGTGGGACTGGGGAGGGCCTTGGTGGGCTTTCCTTTTCCTCTCTTTCCCTTTATTTACTTTTGTAAAAACACTACTTGATCACATATTCATGACATATGTGACCTCATACGCTCAGCTTCAAATGCCCAGAAAAACACAAACTTGCTGCCTTCTCTTCAGTGAACATTATTTGAGTTAAGAAGGATTACTTCCCAGTGTCTTTCTTGACTCGAATCGTGAGCTTACTGGAGAGTAAAAAGCCTCGGTTTCTTGGACTTTCTGCTGTTTGTAGCTTTCAGAAAATGAGGTTTCAATAAGCATGGTATAAATCTATTGTCATTGATTCTGGTCTGTAATCATATTTCATATTTATAACTTGACACTGAAATCTGTCTCATGTATGGCAAGCAATCTCCTACAATAAAAGATTTTGATAATTTTTTTTTTCGTTTTGCTAAACGCAGATTTTGTTGTTCAAAAGTTCCAAGTACCTGCAAAATACAAGCTACGCAAGTTTATTTCATAAACAGAGTCCAAAGTAAGTGTAAATCTTAGAATTTTGAGTCCGAGTGCGAGACTTTAATTTAAATGGACATAGCAAGGGAACTACTGACATGGCTTTAGTAGTCAGGAAAATCCTGCTCAACAGACAGCTGGTTTTGAGAAGTGGACAGTGGTCCAAAATGATTCCCAGGTTAGAGTTCAGCACCGTGGAACTGCTCTCATTCCATCACTGTAAGGGTGAACGAGTTCTGTGCGAGGTGAAATGAATAACAGTCTAGATGTCCTTATGGCCACTTAAAAGCCAAACCTATATCGTGAGCTCTTTGACCGTTTTTGTGGTGTACACTAAGGCATTTGTTCGTGCTAGGAGTGGGGAGGAGGAGGGGAAGGAAGGCGGGGGGGGGCGTCTTGGGGGAATACTCGGTCATATGAACTTTTGCAAAGGGAGAATACTCGCTGCTATTTTACTAAATTATTATTTTTTTTATTATTTTACTTCAGCTGTAAATTTTATACCATTGTTTGCTTTAATTTCAGTTGTAAGTTGTGTGCCATGAGTTAAGATAAATAAAAGAATGCATAATTAATTTTAACTTTATTTCATAAAATTTCATAATTACATAAAACAATACAATCTTGATTTAATAAGCTGTAAAATCAATCGTGCATCATAAGTTTCTTAAGAGTAAAACCATCCTTTGTATTTTCCACTGCAATCAAAGTTTTAATCTACTTGATAACTTCTATACTTCAGGCAAATGGGTCAAGGTAACTGAGCAGTTCAGTATTTAGATGTTAAGAACCTCAGTTTCAAAGAGTAATGAATAATTATGAAAAGCCACAAATGCGAGGAAGAGAGTATATTATCACACAATTTCGAGCCACCGTGTCTCCTCTTTCACATTAAAATGGAGATGTCATGTTTCGAAACTGTGCGTGAAAATATAATCTTCCTCGAATTTGTTGCCCATTCATATTTGAGGAGCTAAATGCACGTATTCCACAGAAAATACTCTGAGCGCCTTGCTCCTCAGCAAGAGCAACAAGGTACTTCAAATATTTTCTATGGTGAAGTTTAATTAGCTCATTAACAACTCAAGTTTCCTGTACCAGTTTTCCTTAAGAAATAGAATTTACCAAGTAGCTCTGATACTGGTTGCAATATTTAACAAACAACGTAAAGCACAGAGAAAAATGCATCGGCTAATATTTGGTAAGAAATTTAACATTAATGGTTACATGATAATTTCCTAAGAGCTGGTTCTTGTTAACATTTTAACCAATACAATAAGTTGTATACAGGCTCCTCTTGACATCACAATATTCATACATCATTTCTAAGATAAACTATTTGTGTCGATACAAAAATAAAGCCTTAGAATAACAAAACAAAACACAAACTCAGGTATTTAAATATTTATCATGCTACAGCTGGTTTTAAACACTCTAAATCCACCCTATTGATTGCCGTGAAAGTTATCTAATCAAGTTGAGTTATTGAATTTAAACTGAAATGGAATAGAAGATAAAATTTAGGCCAAAGGCCATGCGCTGGGGCTTATGAGATCATTAGGCGCTGAAAGGGAGAGTAAAAAGGTTTCAAAGTTGTAACAGGAGGAAAACTTCCTAGTTACGATACGAAACAATTGTTAGGAGAAGGTGGGCAGTAAAATGGGAGATTGGAGGTATAGTAAAAGGAATGAGGGGGTGGGGGAGGGTTTCAGCCAGGGGCCGAAGGGACTCTTGAAAAATCCTGAAGTAATGCCTAAGGTTTTTTTTTCTAGTATCATTGACACATTACAATTATCCAAAAGAAAAACCTGACATTAGAAGAGAGTTAGCAGATTTCCACTATGGCCAAAATTTCTTCTATGGATAACAGGTTACTAAATTTCTAATGTCATCCCTAGTAACGCCATTAAAAACCACTTCTCTTGCCATTCCCTAAAAATATTCAGCCCTTTCCTCAAGCATTACTCTGGAAAATATCCTTTTAGAGATTTGTCAGATTTATAGTACAAAGAAATGTGGCCATCGTTAATTTTTTACCAGTAGAGAGATCCCTTAGATATTACTCTATAAATTATTTCCATAAATGAAACTTTTTCTGCAACAAATATGCCCTCCCTTGTCTTGAAAACTGTTACAGCCTGTTGGATTATCACTGAAATGGGCTTTCTAAAAGTCTCCCTTTGAGAACATAACCTCCCTTAAGACATTCCAATGGAGAACCAATCCACCTTTTCATTTTTACCTGAATTCAATTTAATCCTTCTATCAAATATTAATCCTCTTCTGAGACTTCTTTAACGATTACTCCTTCTTTGAATGTCTTCCTTTAGCCAACAAGAACTATTACTTCAGCATTTCTTCTAAAAACTAGCACCCCTTTAGGACTACCATTTAAGAGCTATGCCTTCCTTGAGCCTTTCTTCAAGTTTTTTCCTTAATATCAGGTTTTCCTTTGCAAAGCCTCACGGAATGCAAACTTTTTTAAACTACACGAGTTTTACCCACTTGAGGACCATGCACATTACACACACACCATAAAATTACAAATAATTTCTCTATACACAAACTAAATGCTCAAAACCAGCTGCCAATTAGTATCTCAAATGTGTACGCCTGCTTGAAAGCAGTTTTGTCATTCTGTGGCTATGAATGATAATTGCAAGTGCCTGTCAAGGGAGTCAACGACATAATATGAGTTACTTTAAACAAGTCTGCCAGGCTCTACATGCGACTGGATTATTGAACTACCCAAGTTTTGGTAACCCAAATCGTGAAATTTACATTTGATGTCTAGTGAGAAAGGCCTTCGGGATTATTAAAACACCCAAAACGCCCTCGAATACAATAATGCAAAACAATCAAGAATTTATTGTAAAAACAATTGCAGGGGACACTAACCTGGTTTCGTGTGTGTGTGTGTGTGTGTGTGTGTGAGAGAGAGAGAGAGCGAGAGAGAGCGAGAGAGAGAGAGAGAGAGAGAGAGAGAAATTTGTTATATATAGAAGACGGACCGATACCTGAAAATTACGCTATACAACCAAGCACTGGAGTGGGAAAAAAGAGAGAGGAATGGAGGTAAAGTAAAAGATTAAAAAGTTGGGGGCGGGGGTGGGAAGGGCAATTAAGGCCCGAAATAACGCTGTAAACAACTTACAGCAATGCCTACAGTGTACCACTCGAGGAGCATAAACGGCACTATCTCCCTTCGGGGAGAGAGAGAGAGAGATACTCTACTGTATTAAACTAACCCTTGAAGGCCCAGTGAAAAGAACCATTTACAAACTCTGACAAATGATTCCCATTTAATTTAATGATTGCAACAATTAACAGGTTTTAACACTTACCAGATCTTACTCACAATCAATGAAGTAAAATTCGTTCTGGTTCTTCTTATTAATTACTTATAAAGCGTAGGCTTAAAGAGCTAAAAGCCAGTCGATCTGGCTTCTAAACACTAAGGCATATTACCAATTAACTTTCGTGCTTACTTCATATTTTCATAACAATGACGAGACTTTTTAAGGAATCTGAGGATACACTAAAACTAATTTTAATTGTACTTCTAAAGGAATCAGTCTTTTGATTCTAAGCAAAGGAAAACAATTACGCATTCACAGTAAACTCTTCTCAATTGAAAATCAGTTCAAGAATAAAAGGTGAGACTATTTCAGCTAATGTTAATTGTTCTTCTGTAGTAATCAGTCTTTTAATTTTAATCAAAGGAAAATGGTTGTACCTTCATAGTAAACCCTGTAAATTTAAAATCAGTTCAAGACAAAATATGAACCCTCAATGAACTGCAGTTAAACCGATTGTGGTTGCTCGGTGTCAATTTAGTCACGCCTTTGAAATCTTCCTTCATTACCTTACTACTAAGCCCGGTGAGCAGATTCAGTTAGGGAGAAACAAAAATGTAATGTGTAAAAGGACTGACTGGATTAAGTTATAAAAACACCAGTAATTTGGGTTAACTGAACATTAGCATTAAGTCTTAACGTTTTTTCACCATAATGATGGACTAAATAGACATTTCATGAGATTTCAAGCATTTACTCTAACTGTACCAGGGGAAAGTTGCACTACTACCTTTAACAATGTACTGTATGTTCCCAGAATGGATTCTGTGCTCTTTATATAAAAAGATTAAGAACTGATACTACTACATAAAATGTCTATTGAGAAATTTAAAAGCATTTACATCAAACTGGTAATATTTCTCAAATGAAAATAATTTAACTGGTACAATTCACATTAAGTACTGATAATTAGTGCAAGATAAATACAATATTTAAATAACGTGTCATAACATAAGCACAACTATTTACGGCTTCATTTGGTGCTTTATAATCAACAACTCTACTCAAGATTTTTTTCTAAGTACTGTAGTACGTACAGTATATATTTTACAGATTTTCTGAGGCAGATCTTCAATTTTACTCAATTAGGAACTCTCTTTATGGCGTCTAATTCAACATTTCTTGGGAAATATCTGCAGTATATCTCCGTGTTAAAAGCAAAAGACTTCAGATAATTTTCTTCCAAAGACTACAGGTAATTTTCTTCAGAGCTGTGACTCACGTAAACCCTGTAAAAAGAAAGGTATTAAGTTGGTTTCTTTACATAAAAAAAAGTGTAGTCTACATGATCAGATACAGTACACATAAAAGGCTGACTAGGCATTTCTATGCATTTTACAGGAATTATAACGTTCACAGAATAACTGACCATATAAGAAATTATTACCTTGAACTTAAGTATTCTCTAATACCTTGCGTTTTAAAATAGATTCTATTCATAAACTAACACATCTTTTGGTCCTTTGATTTAACTATCTGATCTTAACCAAAAGATTAATTATATAATAATCAACTAAATAAAACACACTGAACACAGTACTTACCTTAACCCACTGACACCTGCCCTACCCCAGTCCAACAACTAGCAACAATGACTACCATATGCTGCCTTAACTCACTGACTGAATTCTTCTGCAACTAACGAACTAATGTGCTATCTTACCATCACCCAATGTACAATGCATTGTATCTTAACCCATTCTCTCGGCTGACCTAACTTAAACCCACTGACTGACCTAGCATATCATTATCTAGTGATGGTTACCCCATTCCGTTGAGATCCACCGACTAATCTGTTACATGTTAATTCAGTGATTAACCAATCACAACAGAATCCTTTGATTAACATGTTCTACCAATCCTTTGAATATCCTGTTCAGTTTTAAATTTTTCTAAAATTGATATTTTCAAACTTCTTAATGTAATGTGTGTATGTGTATGTGTATGTGTATGTGTGTGTGTGTGTGTGTGTGTGTGTGTGTGTGTGGCTATAAAGATAGCCTATCCTACGTTGGAATTCGTTAATTTACAGATTACACAAAATGTATAAATTCTAAACAAACAAATAAATCAATCATTAAAAATACAAAATACAGTACGTATTGACAAGATAAATGCAGAGCAAGTGCGTACATATATGCTATAAGATTATCCTCTACATAATAATTTATAGTAAAATAGTAAATGAGATACGCCCGATAAATGGCACTCTCAAGATAACTTCTCATAATTCACTGAAGCAAAGTTAAGATGAGAACTTTGTAATTTTTCTATTGTGACGTAGGTCGGATTGCAAATGTCATATCCATGAGTCAGTGGAATTTCGAAGTGTTAAGATGACTTCCTGTGAATTTAAAAATAAATGTCTGAATTAGATACAAGCTCACGAGTTATATTTCTGATGATCAAGTGGCTTGACAATGCCTATTTAGACCTGCATTATTGCCGGAAAAAGCTATCAATTTGAAACTAGCACCACACAAAACAGGGGAATAAAAAAAATGTTTTAAGTACACAAGAGATTACGACTGGTACAAAAAATAATCATGCTTAGCTTTTCTAGTTAAAAGATTACTTGAAATATACAGAACTACATAAACAGTTCTCAATATCCAGTCTTCTTTGATGAAAAATTGAATGACAAATGCATTCTTTCTCGTGAAATACGATGTAGCCTACCGATCCACCTCCTTTCAGAATGCCACTAAACTTTTCAGGTGACAATTCTCTTTTTCATCCCAGTTGCTGCACCCAGCTGCTTTCTTGGGATGCTTCTTGTTCTCAAAATACGGCAGCAGAATTTTAACCAGCTTGCTCGTACAACAAATTACTGCAGAATTATAAACAAACTTTTCTTACAATACTTTACGTCAGAACTATAACCAGTTCTCTGGAAACTGCAAGTTCGAGCTTCACCTTGGAAGATCAAACCGCTCCTGAAAGAGAATCAAAATTTAGTTTTGAGATTTAAAAATAACTGGGTTTCACTGCATACGCCTGTAGCATGGACACTTTACTGCCCATTGCACTATCAGATAAACAAAACAGACAAGAGATTTTGACTTGTATATCTAGTATGGCCTTGCAAACAATCTAAACTTAATTACGACTTCTATTAAGCCTTATTGATAACTTCTGACAATCAACTTTATAAACTTAATGCATAAACAAAATTATCTTGCAACATCTGCTGAAGTTTGATTCATGGGCTAATTACTCCCATGAGGTCAATAATAATTGCAAAGTTAACATTTCTGTCTCTATAACTGAGATATTACAGTAATATTCAATTTCAAAACTAGTGACTTAAGTTGATTACCTGCCTTAATTTATTAAGTAATGCCCACATGCTTTAATATGGTTAATTTATTAAGTAATGTTCAACAACAATGTCACTCTACATACACAAAATATCAACAAAATTATATTATGTCAGTGCTTATTACAAGCTTCTGTAACAAGGCTGTGAAACTCATGGTAATGCCTGTCTACGTAGTTATGGATAGCAAGCAGTGTTGCCAAATGTAAATCTCATAAAAATGCTAGATTTTGATCAAATAAATGCTAAATAATGCTAAAATTGTTTAGGTTGCTACCAAAAAAAATGCCAAAAAGTATTTTACCTTTACTTTTGAATTACATCTCGAACAAGATTTCATCATAATTTGAAAATACAGACACTTCTTCTTCTAGGGCTTTTTTAGTGCCATAAGCTTCCATAGTCCCAGTTCTGTTTATCACTGCATTTGGCAATTCAGTCTTTACAGCATTTGTTGTGCCTTTTCAAGCCATATTTAATAGTAAGAATAGCGGAGAGCATAGGCAGCAGCATTTTATTTCTTAGTTTATTCTTGATTATATTCATGCTGCTGAATAAGCGTTCAACTTCTGCATTTGAATTAGGCAGAATTAACAGACTAATAGCAAATGTTGCAAGATCCTTGAATGGATTTCCTCCGGAAGCATCTCTATAATCATATACCTCCGACCAAAATTCTTCAGTTGTTGTTATATTAGTCCATTTATGCAAATGGATGTTCTTATACTGCATCTCAATTGATGACTTCACTTCATCATCTAAGAAAAATGAATCCAATAAGGGAATGATGGGATTCTTAATATGAGTTAACGTTTTTTCAACTGAGAATAAATTGATATTCTGTAAAATACTGATGTTTTCTGGCAACCGACTATGTAACTCCTTATAAAGACAAAGCAAAAAAATTTTGTGCCCTTTTGCGGATGTCTATTTCTTGATGAGCTTGAATTTTTGGCTAATCTTCAATTCTGATATCTTTTTCACATCTATATCCCAGCTGTGGATTTGGATCAAGAAATTCTTCAATGTTAGCAGTAGGATCAAGAGGGTTAATTCTGCTTGTTGGTAATACTAACATATTGGCAATAGATTTGATTAGCTGTGATAGGTCAGAAAGTAACTTTGTTTTATCAACAGTATTTGATTCAAATAGTTTGTTCACTTCTTGAACATGTTTTAGAACTGGGTGCAAAAATAGAATGAAAAGCTCATTGCAAGGGTCACAATACATTTGATAGAGAAGATCAGCAGTGTAACACCTTTCATTAACACTTGCTATTTGGAAATGAGTCTGCAATTCAATCCACTGGCTTAATATTCGGCTGATTGCTGGTTCAATTGACAACCACCTGGTTGGACAATAAATTTAAGATTTTTAATGGTTCCTTTTCATTAATGGTATGGTAAAGCTGACTGTAAGAAATTTGTCTCAATGAACTATGTGAAAACCATTTATAAGTTTCACTTACTAAAAACTCTAGGTTTCTTGGTAGAAAAGCAGCACAAGCATGGGACACTGCTAGTTGAACTGAGTGGCAGACACATCTAAATAAAAAGTAATCCAGGTACTTCTTCTTTCAACTTCTTGAAAACACCATTGTTTATTCCTACCATTACACTGGCATTGTCAGTACCAATAGCTAGAAGATTTTTTATGTCCATTTTTTTTCTGCTAATGCACTCCTTACTGCATTCACAATGGCATCTGCATCACATTTTTCTAGAATTACCATGTCAAGATATGTGTGTACTACTTTCTCATGTTTTTCACTATAGTAAATGACAATGATACCTAATAACTTGTTAACAGTAATATCATTCGATTCATCCAATAGTAAACTGAATTTTCCTTGGCCTAGATCAGAAATCAAATCTTCATTGAAATAAGGAGCAATCATATTTTTCACAATATTTGCACACTTAGTACGATGCATTTTGACTTTATTCACTGTTTCACTGTCAGTTATAGAATTTTTGCACATGTCTACCAAATGATCACATGAGTTGAATGATGAATGAGAACAAATAAACATTGCCAAATTTGCCTCAAGAATGTGTTTTATCCTTTTTCTTCACAACGAAATTTTCAAGAGAAGTACTTTGATATGGGTTTGAAAGCTTATGTTCCTTAGTTTCACAATGGCTTGTTAACAGGGAATACTTTAGCTAAAACGTCACATTTACAAAACTTGCAGTGAGCTTTAGAAGGGTCAGTGGGCACTTCACAAAGCCACTTTGTAAAAGCAGGAACTTTCAACCACTCTTTACGAAATTTTTGAGAATATGTTGCTTTAGCCTTACTCATGATTAAAATGAAAGATACACTTTTTGTTTTACAAACTTCGATTATCAAATCTGATTAACTAAGTTAGAATCTCATAAAGAAGTTGACAAAAGTGATATGAACGAGCGAGGGGCGGTCGTCAACTGTAGCTGTAGGCTAACTGTGGAAAATTCCTCCAAAATGGTAACTCTACTGCCGTCACGCTGGCGCCAATAGCAACTAGCTATGCAACGGTTGAATACACAATTAACACAACCCGAGTCTCGACGTGAACATGTTCAATACATCATTCAAATTTGAAACACCTTAGTGACCCTCGCGCAATAGTTAAAATGTGGTTTCATTGGTAAGAGATTAAACACAATTTCTTTCAAATAGTGCGATATATCATATATGCCACAATTTATTGATATTTATAAATTATTTTCATAAAGAATAAAAAATATTAAAAATGCCAAAATACTTAAATATTTTTATGATGCTGTTTTAATGCTAGATGCTAGATACAAAATTTTAATGCCAAACCACTTAGAAAAATGCCTAAATCTAGCATTAAAAATGCTAAATTAGCAACACTGATAGCAAGGTGGGGAATGGTCATAATAATGGAAGATGAATTCTCTTTTAAAGTTGGCTTTCTTAAAGGCTTAACAACCCCTGTATTAGAAGAATCTCAGACTTAACTGCATTGTCGAAGGTTTCCTCATGACAAAATTTAAGGCTGACGAAGGAACAGATATTCAATAAAACTTTCCTTATAGTTAAGGGGAATTTTCAAGCTTTGAAAATGCATTTACTTCTCAACCTTGCTTTTCGGATAAACTAAAATATTGAGATAGGCTATACTGCTACTTCTAATGGCTGAATTTATTTGAATTTTTAAAGTTTATTCCCAGAATATTACCTCACAAAAGACTGTAGCCATATAGTAATTTAATCTTTGTTAAAACAGCAAATGATTGTTACCACTGGCTTGTGTTTTGTAAATGTGATATATAAGTAATGCTGAGATAAATGTAATCTACTGAAATAAAACCTTACGGAATATGGCCACCAAAAATTATTTAGCTAAAATGCCAATAAACACAGTACTGTCTTCAGAGCAAACCTTGCAGTGGAAGCACAGTATAGGATTGATTAATCAGTCACATTATGATCTGCAATTGTTTTGACCTACTAGAGAAGTCCCTAATCTACTGTAAATCTCTTTCATAAAACAGCTAATAACGGTGTTGCATGACCTGTATACTGCACCACCTTATCAGATAAGCTACTACTTCAAACAAAACTGATTCCAAAACTACAACAGCTGAACCTAAATCAACAAACGCCACAACAATAACTTAAGAGATAAACCCTAACCTAACGTACTCTATGGGCTAAATATACAGTAACAAAACCTCATGACCGGGCAAACTTCAAGGTCGGCCAATTGTTGCCCTATCATTAAGGTGAGGTGTGACTGTTGCCCTATCATTAAGCTGAGGTGTGATTGTTGCCCTATCATTAAGCTGAGGTGTGATTGTTGCCCTAAGAGTTGCCATAAGTCATTTATGGTCCATTCAAATTATTTGAACATTTTCCTACAAAATTGTTCAAAAAACATGGCACAACATCGTGATTCTCACAGGAGGATATCTACAGTAGATCGAACACAATGTCTATATTACGTCTTACAGGATCATTTCTAGATGCACAGGGATATAGAAGTATCCGTGGGTTAAGCCTGAATTACTCGAGACTTGGTAACTGGTCACAGGCAGGCGAGTGACTTGGGCACCAACCACTCACATGTTGGCAACTTTTTCCTTCAGAAAAAAGGGACCACTGGATGAGTTGACCTGGGATTACGTTAAACTCTCTCTTTTGTATGTTAAAAAAATAAAAATTATCTTGAAAATCTGATATTGTTCCCATAAGAATACAAGCCATACAGATTTACTTGATATTCAAAAATATTTGAGACATGCTGTACAAGCACAGCAAGCTTAGCTACAGAGGGTTTCAAGTTATCTGAGCCAAGAGGAACTTTGAAAGTTTTTACATGCTTCCCATATGCAGCCCCTAGGCTTTACACTAAGCCTATACTTGATAGTAGGATGACTTAAAATACTGTATACAGTTCTTCAGAAAAAAATGTAGACTTTCTTATTATTAAATGAGTGTTATGATTGAACAAGTGACATTTATTTTTTTACATTAATACCAGTTCTCAATATTGGAGTTATTTTGCTATGTTCAGTCTCATTAATTGCCTAATACTAAAATCCTACCACAGTCCATTGCAAATTTATCGTTACTAAGATATTTACCAGTAAATGTTAACACTAATTTGGACTTTTTCTAACTTCTTCCTGTATGTTCCATAAATGGTGGCACATGGTCCAGAAATGTGGGTACTTGAACAATGCTGAAACCTCACTGGTTATTTTGTTTCATGTTTCACCTATCAAGTGGGATTTTGGGCTTCAGTTCATGGTCATGGCTCCTTTAGTGTAGATGTCCACTGAATAATTTGGGTTGTTTACCAAATTATGTGCTCATTTTTATACTCTACCTGGACAAGCAATTACCTTTCTTCAGTAAAATTCAAAACTTCCTAATTCTTGAGGCTGCCGTAAGGTGAAAGTTCCAAAAACTAAGAGACAGGTGTAAAAATACTCTTAAATGATTTCAAAGGTTCTCCCCTTCAAGGTTCACACCTTTCAGCATGGATATTTGTTTTGTCTATAAATCATTTAATCAAGTGATAGGACCACCTTACTGTATTGTATAAAGATTTCCTAAAAACTAAGGAGCAGCTGTTGTTCCGAGGCAACTGAATACACTTTTTCTAATCAAGAACTATTGTGTCCAAGGTGTTGTTGACAAAACAGATGAACCACATATTGGTAAGCATATATTCACGTGAGGAAGGCCTCTTAAGGATATCTGGGTACTTTGGAAGTGGGTGGGGAGGATTAAGAGGGAATACAAGATGGTACAAATGTCTCTTGTACTGCCATTGGCCTGTGGACAATGTTTCCACTCAGGTGTCTTACATTGAAAAATATTAAGTCTGCCAGCATAATTATGTACAATAAGTGTTCTGCCAATAAGTCCCTGATTTTCACCAGACAAAAAGTCACTCAGGAAATTTTGTGGACAGCTCTCATCCAGATATACATACATACATACATACATACATACATACTGAACATCTTTGGAAAAAGGTCAAAGATAAGAACCAGGTAACCCATCAAAGTATTTTCGGCAATATACATCTTTGCATCTTTTTTTCTATCAAGTTTCTAGCAGCACCAGTTTCTCTTTACAATCTTAAGTCAGCACTACCCTCCTCATCCTTAAATCCAGTGGCCTTCAACATCAAAAGACAAAAAGAAATCAGTAGTAGTTTATACCCAAGCAAATTCTGCACTTTCTGATTCTGATTAAGACAAAGTTTAATGAATATTTTCAAAGTAATACCATAAGCTAAGTGAAGTGAGGAGGGTCTGGTGGAATCAAAGCCAAACCCACCCCAAATGCCAGATAAGGACCTGGTTCCAGAGTTTATGTTAGATCACACCCCTCTCATTTATCTTTATTTACAATGCATAGGTTGGATGAGGAGGTCCAGTGGGGGGCAAAGCCCACCAAACCAGTTAAGGACATGGAGCCCTAAGTTATGTTTGGTTACGCCACACTCCTGTTATTTAAATTTGCAATGCCCTTAAGTTAGGTTAGCTGATGAAGTCCAGAATAGCAGTCTCTCACCCAGGTGAAGGCCCAGTGCCCTAGGTTAGGATAGGTGTGGCCAGGTCAGGTTCTAACAGTGTTATCTATTCTAATTTACTGTGCCTAGACCCAGCAACTTTAAAGACCCACAACTCTTGGTTGGATTCGGTTAAATACAGCCTTGCCTATGGTTATTTTGAGTTTTCCTGCAACCAAAAACCCTGGTTTCCAACTAGGATCCCCATAATTGTAGTATATAAAACAGGGCCAGTATCTCTAAAACTACTAATTGGCCATCACAATGGACATCATTCAAAGCACTACAAAGCACAGAAAAATATTTTCATCTCCAGAATGTGATCAAAGTTTTAAAGTACAAAATTACCAATTATCAATTAACAGAAACTCGTTATAATTTTGGTATTATTTTACTTTAAACCAATACTCCCAGGTTAAAGTTTTTATATTCAACATCTTAAATTTCCTTAACATACAGAGTACGAAAGGCATGCCCACATCTTTTGCAATTTTTCCGACGAATGTTGAGACCTCCTTAGATTTTTTCTAAGCCGTCCATTTATAACAACACTGTCAAGGAAGTGGACCTTTTGATAGTAATTTGCATCCAAGTCCACTCTGGGTAAGAAAGGATTACTTATCTGGAATATCTTTAATGTTCACCCTGAACTGTGGATAAGTGGGAAAATGCCGAAATGTGACTGGTTGTTTTACAAATTACGTGTTACTTGAAAAAATTAGCTTTCCTTTGTCAAAGCCCCTTTGGTCTACTTGTGTTGTTCTTGGTCTGTGAATTATTTTGCCTGCATTGCTAAATTCCACGACAAATTACGTCCTCCTCACTGAGAAGCTTGTTTACCTTCAGGAACGTGTATTTTACCCAGTTCTTTGCAGTGTCCCACTTGCAATTCTTCCTCAAAGTATGGAGGAAAACAGCACTTACGGTATTGTAGTGCTACAATTTAAAGTGAAGAGAAAGAAAAGACAGTGATATATTTTCTCAGTTATTTCAAAGGTACCTCCTTGGAAGGTTCACACATTCCAAAACACACTTTCCACCTTTTTAGTTAATTTTCTTCATGAACCACTATTTAATCTTTGACAGTTTGTTACCCAGCGGCCCTCAAAATCTAAGAAAGTCCTGACCAGT
>NC_089783.1:20346781-20361781 GCF_040412425.1 Macrobrachium rosenbergii | reverse complement strand
TCAGGGATTTTGATGCCAAGACTAGGTATATGGAGAGTAGACATAATGTTGTAGCGGACACCTTTAGTAGAAGTTTTTCTGATGCAGATGGTACTCATGTATGTTATATATCTGGATATTGCATAGACTGGGACATTAGTTTCTTAGAGGGGAATTAGTTAGGAAGGATTATAAGTTGCCTTTTGCAGGGCTCGAATCAGTGGGTAATTTTTTAGTTAGGAAGATTAAATACAGACTGAGGAATAGTGAGGATAAGGGTGATACGACACAAATAGTTGTTCCTAGGAGTTTAGTGCCTACGGTTCTAGATAATGTTCACTGTTGGCCTGGCAGTCCGCATTTGGGTATTGAGAAAACGTATCAGAATATACGGAGACAATTCTTTTGGAAGAATATGCCCACGTCAGTGGAAAACTTTGTGAGAGGTTGTTCAGTTTGTAATGAGTGTAAGCCATCGAGGGTTGTTTCTTGTAATTTGGGTTCATTTCCTATTCCCAGTAGACCATTCTCCAGGGTCTATGTAGACCTGTTATCTAATTTTTGTGAACCTAGTTATGGCCATAGCCACCTGTTGGTGGTTGTTGACGAATTAACTAGGTTCGTAGAGATTTTTCCGTTGAAGCATAAAACATCGGAAGAGGTGGCAGTCGCATTCTTTAATGGATATATTTGTCGTTATGGGGTTCCTGAAGTGCTGATTACAGATAATGGAAGAGAATTTGTGAGAAAGATGGATGTAATGGGCATTCGGAGAGTCACTATTATTCCTTGTAGACCAGAAACTAATGGGCTGTGTGAATAAGCAAAATAGGAAGGTTATTGACAGAACACATATATCCCAATTTACATCATTATATATACAGTCATTCTGAGAGCTGCGATAACCTTCCTATTTGCTTGTTCACACAGCCCATTAGTTACGTTTGTCTGGGTCTGTCAGGCAGTTCGGATGTCTATAGAATCCAAACAAATATACAAACATTCACTTATATATTTATATATATATATATATATATATATATAAACATATATACAAAATATACTTATATATATATATATATATATATATATATATATATATATATATATATATATATATATATATATATATATATATATATATATATATATATATATATATATATATATATATATATATATATATTGACAACAGACAAAATTTTGCACATGACCTCTATGTCACCCCAGAAAGGTTTATAACTCAAACCCTACCCTGTGACAGACATACAAACACAGACAAAACAAATGAAATTTTCGTTTTTATGTCACCTTTTCCTTCAGCTTTCTGGGTTAATTCTCATTTTTCACCTGACGCTCCAGCTTTTTTTCCAGGTGGTGTCAGACGTATGATTTCACTAAACTCCTCCCACTGCAAACCATATAATCAATTTAGTGCATCCAAAAAATTAAGGAGATGTGCTTGACTGTATTAGAATTACTTTTATGCAGTCATAAAGCAATGTAATTCAAAGTATAACTTCTACCACCACATCAGTCAGACCTTACAATTGTTTCTGTGAGAAGGCTTACCCCCTCATTAAAAAACTACCCGTGTCGAAGTTACCACATTTTTTTGTGTTCAGTGTGGTATTACCATCATCATATCCAAGTACTTAATCCACGAAAAAAAATATGTTAGTTACGGGCATAACTATGGAGATCAAGAAGTAATTCATCACTATCTGCACATGCGTATTACAGTAGTATACCAAATGCTTCTGTGACAGATCCATCCCCTCGTTAAAAAATTACTCGAGACGAAATTACCACATTTTTTTTTGTGTTCATCTTAAGCCAAAAGCATCTTAATTGGACACTGCCAATAAAATACAAATTCTTAAGCACTTTGAGGTATTACGATCATCATATCTAAAGCGAATCTCCTTTGATTTGTTGTGCAGTGAATTTCACGTAATTGATAAAAGGTCTGTCTACTGTTGAAAGGGAGACAGACCTTTACCCCAGCCCTCCCCCTCCCCCCACGCACATACACAGACACACCCGATACAGTGATGTCGTTTATTCTTTTCTAATAGGGGAACGTAACTTCCTTTCCCACTTATATCGACAACTTCTATATTAGCAGACTAAATGATGCAGACTAAAACTAACCCCCCATTAAAAAATTAATCGCGACGAAATTACCACATTTTTTTCAGTGTTCATCTTAACCCAAACGTATCTTAACTATATATATATACCTAGCCAATAAAATACAAATTCTTATGTACCTTGAGGTATTACCATTATCATATCTAAGCATTTAATCCACTGAAAAATCATCATTTATCAACAATTTCTATATTAGACCATTCACACTTCGGCCTACACTTTCCCTCAGAAACGTCAAAGAAAACTGAAACGCGTGCAGGAAATCGAACACAGTTGCAGCTCTTTTTACGGTGTGTAAAATTACCATCGTGATAATTGATTTAATATTAATATAGCCAACGGACACTGTATCTTAATAACTTACGGATATTCTGATGCTGTTTGTCAAGCAGACAACCTACCATCTATGTTTTAGCTTCCCCTAACCCTCCCCCCTCCCTCTTCCCTTCTTTTTCCCTCCTCTTCCCTCTTCCCTTCCCTTTTTCCCTTTTTCCCTCCCCTTCCCTCTTCCCTTCTTTTTCCCTTCCCCTACTCCTATCTCTTCCTCCTCCCTTCCCCTCCCCTTCCTTCCCATCCCCTCCCTTCCCCTCCACCTTCCCCTTCCGCTTCCCTACACTTCCTCCCCTCACCCTCCCCTTCCTTATTTCCCTCCCTCCTCCTCTATCTTGTCACTTCTTTCCCCTTTTCCCCTCCCTTCCCTATTTCCTCCCCTCCTCCCTCCCCTCTCCCTCCAACTGCCCGTAAGACTGTTATTCAGAGTTTTAACGGGCCTACCCTTTAGGTTGTTATTCAGATTTTTTCTAGGCAGAGTGACCGGTTGGTCAGCTAGTATATAATTTATATATATATATATATATATATATATATATATATATATATATATATATATATATATATATATATATATATATATATATATATATATATATATATATATATATATATATATATATATAATTTCTTCTTTCGTTTTAGCAATATAAACCCATTGCCCATGGCCATTTGATGGCATTGACACCACTCTCCCTGTTAGGGCCACTATCATTTTCTTTTCCAGGATTCCCACATGAGGGAAAAACGTGATTGTCACTGGCTTCATTTCCTTTTGCTAATGGATCCCCATCCCTTTACCAGAGACGCCTGTGCGCCATAAGGTACAATTTTTCTGTGGCCCAAATCATTATCACCTTCAGCGGCAGCAATGTTCAGGATACACTACTGAACTACTGAACGTCACGATGGATGGTGGAAGAACTGACGTAGATGAATCATCTAAATATCTGGGAATAAATGTGATTGATAACGGGAGGATGAGGAAAGATATAATTCCCAGAAAATGTTAAACAAGAAAGATAGCCTTGCAAGAGTAAAACGACTGGAAACATTTAATTCGTCTATAGACGCCAAGGTTGGGATGTACAGAAGGTCAAAATATTAGCGTACGTAAAAGGATGGATATATAGATATGGAAAAGAGTTTATAATTCAGATGTATTGGGGTAAGACCTAAAATTGTTTGGGTAGATGTTAAAAAAAAATATCGGGAAGGGAGGCTAGAAAGTATGCACAAGAGAAGTGAATTATATAGTTTGTGTTGGGGTGTTTAAGCAATGTTGATGAAGTCACTAGTCACCATTGTTAAAATTTTCCACGCTGGGGCTTTTCCATAATTTAGAAAATTTGCTGTGTTTATCACTTTGTTTTTTCCGAGGTCGCTCCCAGTTACAGGAAATTTCTATGTCGAAAGTAAATCGAACAATATATATATATATATATATATATATATATATATATATATATATATATATATATATATATATATATATATATATATATATATATATATATATATATATATACATACATATATATATATATATATATATCAAAAGTGTCTGTCCTACGTTAATATTGCAATAAACTTTTAAGAAAACCCTGATGAAAAATAAAGCCTTCATCTTACTTATACCAAGACCATAAAACCTGAAATCGACCTAAAAAGTATAGCCAAAGGTGAAGTTCCATGTTACTAATATATATATATATATATATATATATATATATATATATATATATATATATATATATATATATATATATATATATATATATATATATAAAAGGACTAGTGTCGAAAGGCCTCGCAGCACTTCAGTGTTTCCGTTTCCTTCGTGGATTTTATCTTTATTTATATATTCATCACGTTCCATATTTTTCGTGATTCAGTTATACATATATATATATATATATATATATATATATATATATATATATATATATATATATATATATATATATATATACCGGTATGTATGTATTTTTTTTTGCACACTGAAATGGGAAACACCACAAAGAAAACATATTCTTGATGACTATTTCTTCGGTGCAGCATCAATTCTAACTATTTATCAGATGAATTAGTGCCGTTCATGCAACGCTAATTGCAGTCTTGTGCCCGGGTACCTTCATGTGAGACACCCGTGATGCCTTTACTATGTTGCTTTGGACTTTGTTATGAGAACAGTTTATGAAAGCCTAGGTTACTTTCTTTGAACTTTATCACTGCTAATAACGTTCATGACAAGGAAAAACAAGGTCATAAGAACAGTTAGGTAATGGTCAGTGAATCTTAAATATAATATAATTATAGCTTGAAAATGATCATGGTTTGGGCCATTGTTGCCTCCTATTTATCAATAAATTTTAATATAGATTTACTTTTAAGTAATATGCTTTTGTTTATCAATAAATATATTTCAATAACACATATAGAAATTGTTCCTTCTACTTTATGCAAATTATCCGAAATTGTGTTATTTCATTCTAATTACAAAGTTAATATTTGAAAAAAGCAGCCCAATGAGTGTTAATTAATGTTGAAAATAAACAAGTAAAACATGAGCCGAAGTGAAAAATGTGCAGAAATTTCCTTGGCGCAATAGAGTTTTCTGTGCAGCGTATAATGCTGTATGAAACTCTCAGCCGCGGCCCAGGAAATTTTCAGTCACTGCCTGGTGGTGGCTTGTGTTGTTGGCACCTATAGCGATGCCAGACGCACGATCATGGCTAACTTTAATCATGAATAAAACAAAAACTAATGAGGCTAGAGGGCTGCAATTTAGTACGTTTGATGATTGGAGGAGGATGATCAACATACCAATTTGCAGCTGTCTAGCCTCGGTAGTTTTCAAGATTCGAGGGCGGACAGAAAAAGTGTGGATGGACAGACAAAGCCATCTCAGTAGTTTTCTATTACAGAAAACTAACAAGTAATATTGTGCAGTATATATCAGATGGATCTTCTGTAAAAAAAAAAAAATAAGCATCTACTATTGAAGGAACATTAGAGCGTTTTTATCTTTGCAACATCTGAGGATTACTGAGCATAAGTTAAGTATATCTTAGTTTAACCAGACCACTGAGCTGATTAACAGCTCTCCTAGGGCTGGCCCGAAGGATTAGATTTATTTTTACGTGGCTAAGAACCAACTGGTTACCTAGCAACGGGACCTACAGCTTATTGTGGAATCCGAACCACATTATAGCGAGAAATGAATTTCTATCACCAGAAACAAATTCCTCTTGTTCTTCACTGGCCGGTCGGAGATTCGAACTCGACTGACAGCGCATTAAGATATAACCTTCTTGACTGTTCGTTATAATGAAGGATAACTAATTTTTAATGCACTTCTTCAGATTTTATTTACTATTTTTCATGGCTTTCGTTTAAAATCCATTCTCTTACTAAGCAAAACAATTAACTCCCAAATAAAAATTCATTTTTGCTCACTACTTTTGGCATTTATATACATTTTCTTCCTAATTAAAGGAAATGTATCTTACTATCAATAGATCTTTGAACTGGAAAAATGATAGACTGAAAGAAGAAGAAATAACTGAGATTAATTAGTTTTTAGAACACACACATACACACACACACACACACACACACACACACATATATATATATATATATATATATATATATATATATATATATATATATATATATATATATATATATATATATATATATATATATATATATATATATATATATATATATATATATATATATATATATATATATATATATATATATATATATTGTCAGGTGTCTTGTGCGACAGCAGAATCAGTATAAAGGTTAAAGGAAGAGTGTATAAGAGAGTAGTGAGGTCAGCTTTGGTGTATGGAGCAGAAACATGGCCGGTAAAAAGAGTGCAAGAGAAGTAATTGGATGCGGTAGAGATGAAAATGCTCAGGTGGATGTGTGGAATAACAAAAATGGACAGGATCAAAAATGAAAGAATAAGAGGAACTACTGAAGTGGTAGAACTATCAAAGAAGGCCCAGGGAAAGAAGACTGCAGTGGTATGGCCATGTGATAAAAAGGGATGAGGCATATGTAAGGAGGAGAGTGATGCAGATGGAGGTGCCTGGTGGGAGAGCAAGAGGAAGACCAAAGCAAAGGTGGATGGAGGCAGTTATGGAAAATCTGAGACAAACAATTGCCAGAGGATGATGTGTTTGAGCCAGGTGGAGGAAAGCTGTCAGAAACTTCGACCCCACATAGAAGTGGGAACAGATGCAGAGAAAGATTGTTATGGTCATGCTGCCATATGAAGGAAAGGTGGCTCTAAAATATGATTGCTGGAAATTACACCTGGCTGAAAAGGGGTGGACGGAACTCCAATGAACAGAGAAAAGATGCAAGTGAAAAATACTCTAAGTTACCAATAAATAAAAAAGGGTTGAAGGTAAACTTGGGATGTCCACTAAATAGTATAATTTTCACTAATTGAATCAGAAGATGATATATGTACAGGAGCTATCACTGGAGCTCCATGGCATGATTCAAGAATTGTGTTATACAAAGTATCACAAATGTACTCAAGCAAATTGCCACAACTGCAAATCTTTATACACTGAGCCTTTCTAGGATAACAAGCAAAACAGAGTTAGGGGAGAATTCAAAGAAGCACAGTAAGGGGTACAATGAACAAAAGCATATGCACTGTTGATTGTCCTGATATCTTGACTGTATATGGCACTTGGGTATGCAGGAAGGTGGCACCGTTGACCTACATATGATCTCACACAACAGGAACTCGAAATCATGGATCTGCAAGACCAGGAGGGTTGAAACACATACGGATGGACTTGAGAGCAATGAAACTGAATTCACGTAGGCTAAGTAGCAAAGCACTGTTTACATAATAACTAAGATCTAAAGGAAATATACAAATACGTGAATGAAACTAAAAACAAGTCACTGTTAATCACAATTCCACCACAATCAAAATCACAGGCCTCTCTGAAGGAGAGAGACAGGAATATGGTTACAGGTATTTGGGAGAACAGGTATATAAACACAGTTAGGATAGTTAAGGGGCCGACAGACAACTTCTGATTACATTACCTTAGGTCCGTGGACAAGGTGTGAGGATCGTAGAGGCAAGTTTCTGCAGTAGGGCATCAGTGTCGGCGCTGTCACTCAAGGTTCCCCAACAGCGGAGAAGTACAATGAATTTAGGGGTGCTGGGGGGCTAATAGGACATCAGCGCATGGAAGTGAGTAGATGGATACTTGAATCTTCAGCATAGCAGTGTAGGGATGCTTCAAATAGGACTCAGGAGTAGTCTCTCAGTAACTTTTGAACAAGGGGATGTCGTCAGGTAATTCAGCAGGGGTGACGTCTGTGGGAGGTGGCTAGTATCAGGTGTCCAGTGGCGTGAAGTCAGGAGAGAAGAGTAGCAGAGTAGTGTAAGGTTTGACTAGCGGGTGTGCGTGTGTGTGTGTGTGTGTGGAGTGCCAGGAGGATGGCATTGTAGAGGTGGCTGGTACAGGGTATACTAGTAATGTGTCTTCAGAAGAAGGTTGGGCAAGAGTCTACGAGCAGGGAGACACCTGAAGGAGGGCTAGCATAGACTATATTAGTGGTGTGGCTTCTGAAGAGGGACTAGCTCAGGTTGCACTAGCAGTGAAATGTCTGGAAGGTGTCTAGCAAAGAAGGGTCTGTTGAAGCCAGTACATATGCCAAGATCAGGCCAGTGATGGCTGTATTTTAACACTTCTGACCTCCTCCATGTTGGGTGTGTAGTTAATCCGGCTAGGTACTAGGTACCTGGAAAGTTCATTGTTTGGCGGCCAGATAAGGGTTCGAGAAAAGAGGGTCAGTGGGGTAGACAATCAGATGGGAGAGTTGAGGGACTTGTGGGTGGGGATACGGATGTTAGTAGGCAGAGCTGCAGGTGCAGGTCAGGTCAAGAAAGGAGACCCTTGATGGCATCACAGGTTTGGAAGGAGGGAAAACTCAGAAAAATACGAGGCATGCATGACTGGGGAACTGAAAACAGTAGTAACAACAGAAGGAACTCTCAAAGGGGTGGGCTACTTGAAAGAGGCTACAAGAAATGTCACCTTAGGGGCACAATTATTAGGGTCAGGTCACTTTCAGTAATGACTTGCGGTAGGGTCCTGCACTTTGTTTCTCATTAGACACCTGCACTGGCTTGTCTGAACCTGGGAAAACATGGGAATGCTTTGATGCGAAAATGTCAGAACAACCAGGACTTCTTTTGAAACGTACGTTAATTCATATTCGGGAGACAAATATTCTATTTTATTTATATATATATATATATATATATATATATATATATATATATATATATATATATATATATACATATATATCTATATATATATATATATATATATATATATATATATATATATAATATATATATATATATATATATATATAATATATATATATATATATATATATATATATATATATATATATATATATATATATATATATATATATATATATATATATATATATATATATATATATATATATATATATATATATATATATATATATATATATATATATATATATATATATATATATATATATATATATATATATATATATATATATATATATATATATATATATATATATATATATATATATATATATATATATATATATATATATATATATATATATATATATATATATATATATATATATATATATATATATATATATATATATATATATATATATATATATATATATATATATATATATATATATATATATATATATATATATATATATATATATTCTTATTTAATGTCAATTACCAAACAAAGAGTGCTTTAAAACCTTTTTTCCCTTTGTTGGCCGAGTTGGTTGAGCTTCAGACCGTCATTCGATGGGCCGGAGTTCGATTCCCGCCGCCGGCTGATGAAGAGTTAGAGGAATTTATTTCTGGTGATAGAAATTCATTTCTCGCTATAATGTGGTTCGGATTCCACAATAAGCTGTAGGTCCCGTTGCTAAGTAACCAATTGGTTCTTAGCCACGTAAAATAAGTCTAATCCTTCGGGCCAGCCCTAGGAGAGCTGTTAATCAGCTCAGTGGTCTGGTAAAACTAAGCTATACTTGTTTTTCCCTTAAGGTGCATATATTATTTTTTTTTATTAGCTTCCACGGCACATGAGTTAATCACAAGATAAAAATCCTGAAGAAGTAACAATCATTCGAGGAGAAAAGAGAAAAACGGAAAATACTATTAGTTAAAAGCAATAATAAAATCATTTTACTTCGAATGTAATTTCAGTAAATGACTAGTGACTAAAAAGTGGTAACATTCTCACCTCTTCGCAAGGCAGTGTCATACAACGTCTTCCTATCTAGCAGAAGAAAATTTATACGACAAGGAAATTGATAATATCCTTGGGTTCCTTATTGGTTAGAGGATAAAACCGTACCCTATCCTTCAATCAGTGAACGTTTTTATTGAAAAATGTTTGTTAGGTCAATTGCTTTTGTGTCTGAACATAGTTTTACAAGTTTTAGTCCTCCTAACATATTAATGGCAATAACCTAAAAAAAAAAAAAGCAGTGATATGTCAACATTGTTATAAAAATGTTGCCGTAGAAACGGGATAAGGGGAAATGTACCGTGAAATAAAAGAAGGGAAGTTTCTAATGGAGCTTGAACCAACAGGCAAGGAGAGAGAAAATAAGACCGGAGCCTAACAACATAAGGTTAATAATTAGTTATCCTCACACATTTCGTTTAGTCTTTATCCGTTTTCCAGATGGATGTCTTATATTGTTTACAACAGTATGCTTTAACGGAAGCATGAACTAAACTTCCAGTAAATGAGCAATCGATGAAATAAACACAGAGGAACATGCAAGCATACAAATCTTAATAAAAAAAAAAACATGTATCTATATATGTACAAATCATTCAGATGTTACGGACAGACACACTAAACAGCAATAGTGTTTTCGGTGAAATAAGGAGGCAGACCAGTAATGCAATGTGGTCCCGTAATCTCTAATGACGAACAGCTACAAAGTGCAGTACCTGTTGTTGAAGGAACCAGTACTTGATATCCTCAACAACAGTTCCGCAAGGGATCAAAACACCTTAAAAGTGGCGGAGAAGAAGAAAAACGTAACATAGTCGTTTTCCAGGAAGATCGCCTCGATATCCTTTGAAAAGCCCCTCCTCCTTCGTTCCACTCATACGGATGGCTAATGATCCAGGTGGCAGAGTTACTTATCAGATTTTACCGTCGTTAGTTCAAACAGGAAGTGTTTACGCCGGCGGTGAGAGCCACGCTTATCACACTTCCTGGTGAACATGATTCAGTGAGATGCCAGGTAAGATGGAAAATTGAGAAATAAGCAATAACAAAGTAAATATTCATCGTCAGAATATTTCAGGAAAGTGCCAAGGGACATAATAATAATAATAATAATAATAATAATAATAATAATAATAATAATAATAATAATAATAATTCTTTATTTCAGCTCAGGACCATATACATGGAATATACAAAGTGGAGACAATACAATATACACAATCTAGATACACGAGATAAAAATTATAAAAATTATAATCGGCAATAATGGTAATGACAGTAATAATGTTGAGAATAATAGTAAAAATATAAAAAAACAATAACAATTAAAAAAACAGATTACATACAATTAATTTCCATCTAGGGACCTTAGATAGTTGCAGAAGTCAGGTGCAGAAAAGTGAAAAAGGCGATAATAATAATAATAATAATAATAATAATAATAATAATAATAATACGAAAAGTGAAAAAAGCAAATTTTTATAATAATAAATAGAGAATAATTATACACAGCAACTCAGGCCACCCCTGTGTGAAGGAATATAACGTCATTTATGGAACAGACGCCTCGTTATCCCATCTTTCCCACAATTTAGATCTTCTTCTTGCCTCACAGCTTAGGATACACTGGATAAGCAAATTGCTGCTGCTGTCCAGTTGGGTGATTAGACGGGACATTGTTCACCTAACAATGATTTTTAAATTATCCAGGCGGTTTTCTTCGAACATCTGCGTGGCGGAGTGGTAGCGAGATGTGTTAGTGAGGCGTCTCAGAATGTCATTGAGAACAACCGCGATGCGACTCATGGCCTCTCGGGCATAGTTCGTCCAAAGGGAACACCCATATATGCTGTAGCAGTACGAGCGGAAGAGTAGCAGTTTCGTGCCTCAGTGACAAAAGTTAAACTTCTTTGCAATCATGTTGCCAGTTGCACATAGTTCAAGATGCCTCTGTTCTGCATCTGCCGTATCTTTTAGGTCGTCAGTGGTGACGTGGCCCAAATACGGAAGTTCATGCACGAATTCCTGACGATGGTTTTCGAGGAAAATTTTTGCCTCTGCAATGTGCTTAAGCGATCTCGGGAGCAGCGACATGCACTGGGCCTCGGTTTTGTTGTACAGGATATCAAATTCCTCTGCAAATCTGCGGCAAGTGTCAGTTAGTCGCTGGAGACTACACTGATGGGAAAATCAGAACTATATCGCCGGCTGTGTCACAGAAGTTATTTATTGTTGTTTCGTTAATCGTGCCTACAGCTCTCATAATTAATGCCACAAGAACAAAGTGAATGTGTTCAATAATTATTTTGCTCATTAAATAACATTAGATTGTTAACTGATCATTTAAACAATGCTGAACCTAAACGATCATAAGGAAATTAGAAGAATTCTGCCAAGATATTGCGACGGTGAAAGCGTAGAATTTGTTTATAGACATGGTTGCAAGGTGAATCAGCATACATGTGGCACCTTACAAGGTAACCCCAAAGAAACTTACCAGAAGAAATCCCCAGGATTTACGAATGCATTATAATAAATTCACATGGGTAAGCAAGAATGTGAAATTCCCACAGTAAAGACAACATCAGAATATCACAATAACACTTCGAAGGGATTTGCTGGCCTGTGGAGACTCCCGCAATAGGAAGCAAAACTCACAAGAGCTGATCGAAGGTACCCTAGTTGTCTAAAGAGAATATAACTATGGCTGCCTTCTAACAGATGAAGGTTAGCCACCGAGATTCCAACTAAATATTCAACAAGCTGCGGATCACACAACTCTCTCCAATGGAAGGAATTCGCGAGTCAACAGCCGACAAACATCTCACCAGATGCTGCGTCCTCAAGGGAAGCAAGAGCAAGAACTCTCACAGTCCCCAAGGCCTCTTGCAACACGGATGGCTGACATCTTCATATATGTTTTCATATATATATATATATATATATATATATATATATATATATATATATATATATATATATATAGATATGTTTTATATATATATATATATATATATATATATATATATATATATATATATAAATATATATATATATATATATATATATATATATATATATATATATATATATATATGAATGCGTGTACGTGCGTGTATAATATTTTGTCGCTTTATTACTATTCACATATTCATTGTTTCAAATGTTAAGCCACAAATAATTCAATATTCTCGAATTCAATAACTCTAGTGGATAAATTACACCTTAAGTGTGGGTACCTAAACCAGGATTCAAAACTGAGTTTTTGGTTTGAAGTTATGATGACAGTAACTTAACAAATATGAGATGATTTCGACTCTGTTGTATATACAGTATTTTTGTCATGTTATGGTCTGTGCTTACAGAAGAAATTAACTCATCACCTTGGTGTGCTATATTTAATTTCCATATGGCTTTTTAAAATATGTTTTTGCATGCCATGTTTGAAGATATTAAAGTTATTTAATACTGGAAGACTAAAGCCAAAAACTTAAAGATAAATATATAGAACAAAATGTGATCTAAGAGGTAGTGATAATAAATAAAAATAATATCTCATATAATTCAACCATGATAAAACAACTTTTAACACAGTTTAAATATTCAAATCTGGATGAACATCCGATAATTCTAGAATGTAAATACAAACACACACACACATACACACACAAACACACACGTAGTATATATATATATATATATATATATATATATATATATATATATATATATATATATATATATATATATATATATATATATATATATATATACACATATATATACACACACACAAACACACACACATATATATATATATATATATATATATATATATATATATATATATATATATATATATATATATATATATATATATATATATTTGTATGTGTGTGTTTCAATACACAAAAACACACACACATATATATACAAATATTTCAGGGCCTTGTAAATTCAAGCTTGTAGGGAATTTTAATTGCTAGCATTATTATTTAGTCTGATTTAAAAATCGGATTCTATGTAATAAATATTCAAATATACTCTAAAAATGTGAGCGTTAGGATGTTATGGAGTGTTATTCAATCAGGAAAAGGGAATTAGAGGCTCTAAACAAACGCTGGAATTTTGTGAGTGGATGACATGGAATTATAATGTTTGTAAACTCTGAATGCTCAAATGTTTCTAAGCTGACTTATTGCATATTGATGAGGTAACTTTTATTTCCTTCGCCGACCACGGCCATGTAAATATTTAGCTTTATTTTTCTTTGACTTGTGAATTGCTTATGGACGTTAAGCTAACATTTACGTAATATTTACATTTGTTTTACTGCTGGGGCAACGTTTTGAATACGAATTTATTATTTTTTATTTTTTTGGTTTGATGGAGTAAGTTTAATTTGCTTCTGTATGGTGAAAACTTTATTGACACTAGACTTCATGGTCATCTTCTTAAGACATTCACCTTCATGTAGACAGTCACAGAAACACATTGCATAGACATAATTTTCTCATTCCTCCGTATCATGCAACTGTTTTGTCCCACACAAGTGGAAGGGTATTTCTGATAGAAACGTCGTCGAATATTTCATTTGTATTAATCACTAGCAGATCCAGAAAAATTTCATGCGTGTGGGATTTTCATATTATACACACATTTTCATATTATACACACACACACACACACACATATATATATATATATATATATATATATATATATATATATATATATATATATATATATATATATATATGTATATATCATTTCTTAAATCGAATTTTTCCAATTTTTATATTTCTTATGTGTCATTATTATCTAAATCTTCAATATTATTATTTTATCATTATTTTTCATTGGGGGGGGGGTGGCCACGTGCCCAGCTCCCCCCGCCCCCTCCATCCCGATCCGCTAGTGATCACTGGGTTCTTCGGGTTCTTATAACTTTTCTTCTGGAGATCAATAAGTCCAACTTGAAGAGTAAGCCTCGACGGATTTATGTGTATAGGATAAATGATCTTATTCCTTGACTTCATCCTGTCTCTCTCGTAGATTTCCAGCTTTGAATATACTCCCTGATAATGTGTATTTTTCTCTCTCTTCTGTTCCTTGTATGAATAAACTTTTCCCCAGCTTTATCGTTCTCAAAGAAACCTTCATTTGTCTTTGTAAACCC
>NC_089783.1:20339281-20341781 GCF_040412425.1 Macrobrachium rosenbergii | reverse complement strand
GCCTTACAGGAGTCCTACCTATCCTAGTTAATTTGGACGTGTGACTTGGAGGTTGATTATCAAGCCTTGAGGAGATCTCAGTGTAAAATTTAAAGCTCTTATTTATTTGATTAAGTTAGAGTGTATTTGTTAGGTTATCCTGTTTCTTTTCGATTTTCTCATGCTTTCTGGGGCCCCTTTTTTTCAGTATAAGTGTGCTACCTTCCTTCCATAATAGCAAATGTTTTTTTTTATTCATATGCAAGGGTATTTGTGTGTGTGTTTTTTTTAGGGGGAATGGGAATTTATGTATTAAGAGATTCAGGTGTCACTGCTATCTGAGATTTTAGTATAAGATATTAAGCGATTTTTTCGGTGTTTGTTTGTCCCCTTTGAATCACTTTGCACACTCTGCTGTAGTTGTTTAAGAGGTGCTAAAGAAAGAGCAGGAGAAAAGTTACCGCTGGTTTATTGAGGATACAGGCGGTTTATATAGCGGCGGACTGACGTCGCGCCGAGGAATACAATGAGAACCAGGGTGACCTGAGGTCACTTACTCTTGACAATAATACAATGAATAAATACACTCTGAGTTGCAAAAATGGACAATGATCAAATTGACAACATTCTGATACATGAGCAAAAGAAACATGCACAATAAGTTAGTAACAGGTATACATTTACATAGATAAGTTTGAGCGATTGAGTATGGCTGATCCTGCGTGACCCGTTATCATAGGAGCGGCAAAGAAAACGGGTCGCCATCACAGAAGACCCTCTTAGCGGGTGACTTTACAGTTGTACGACTGATTCCGCCATTTGTGGACTTCGTCGCTGGTTAGATGATTATTGAAATTGGGTGAAATTAAAATTTACTTGTGCAGTGGAATATTTTGTTGCACAGAAAATCTGTATTATATAATTGATAAATAAACAAGTTACACGGTTTTGCCTTTTATAGGTTTTTCGGAATGCATTGCTGTTAAATAACAATAGAAATATCTAGGATTATATACAAATTTTAACCAGCATTCTTAGAAAATTTATATATTAGATATTCTTGAAAAAATGTATAAATCAGATATTCTTGGAACAAAGTTTGGTTTACCATATGCATAATCAGGAACGGATACCTATGTTATTTACCCTTGATCTCGGTAAAGTGAGTTCTAGGTTTTCTCAGTTATCTGCGGAAGACCTATATTTTTACTCCATACCATAACGTACAACAAAAATGATCTGATAATCGACGATTTTACCTTGGAGAATAAAAGAATCTATTTATTAAAGACAATTGTTTTTGAAACAATTCTATTTATTAAAGACAAACAAAAATTATCTGATAATCGACGATTTTGACCTTGGAGAATAAAAGAATCTATTTATTAAAGACAAACAAAAATTACTGATAAACAAAAATTTATTGACAAACAAAAATTATCTGATAATCGACGATTTTGACCTTGGAGATAAAAGAATCTATTTATTAGAGACAAACAAAAATTATCTGATAATCGACTATTTTGACCTTGGAGAATAAAAGAATCTATTTATTAAAGACAAACAAAAATTATCTGATAATCGACGATTTTGACCTCGGAGAATAAAAGAATCTATTTATTAAAGACAAACAAAAATTATCTGATAATCGACGATTTTGACCTCGGAGAATAAAAGGATCTATTTATTAAAGACAAACAAAAATTATCTGATAATCGACGATTTTGACCTTGGAGAATAAAAGAATCTATTTTTTAAAGACAAACAAAAATTATCTGATAATCGACGATTTTGACCTTGGAGAATAAAAGAATCTATTTATTAAAGACAAACAAAATTATCTGATAATCGACGATTTTGACCTTGGAGAATAAAAGAATCTATTTATTAAAGACAAACAAAAATTATCTGATAATCGACGATTTTGACCTTGGAGAATATTTATTAAAGACAAACAAAAATTATCTGATAATCTTTTTATTAAAGACAAACAAAAAAATTATCTGATAATCGACGATTTTGACCTTGAGAATAAAAGAATCTATTTATTAAAGACAAACAAAAATTATCTGATAATCGACGATTTTGACCTTGGAGAATAAAGATATAGGTCTTCCGCAGATAACTGAGAAAACCTAGAACTCCCTTTACCAAGATCAAGGGTATGCAACATAGGTATTCGTTCCTGATTATACATATCTAATTATTTCGGAAGAACGCATTGTAAATAAGCAGGTGGTTTCATGAACAAAGACTTTTCAAATATCTGATTCCCAAATGTATCTACTCCAAAATTCTCATTTGATGCTCTTCTCTTTCTACAGACTGCTTCAAAGAATGACATTTGCCGACCTATCATTCAGGTTATTTAGTTTCAGCACCTAAGAGACCATGTCAGGGAACATTATTCAAAGGTCTACGTGTATTTCCACTGTTCGCGACGTTTTATTTTCAAGTAAAATCACAGAAGGTTAGTGATAAACTATATTGTAAGTTTTTTTTTTTTTTATAATTGCCGTAC
>NC_089783.1:20329281-20331781 GCF_040412425.1 Macrobrachium rosenbergii | reverse complement strand
TGTGAAACTGGTGCATGCAATGTTATAGGAATTCTAAGAATGCTTAATGCTCTAAACTGTGGATGAAGAAACATACTCGCGTTAAATGATCAATGAATATAAATTTTAAAGGAGAAAGAGAAGCAAAAACAGATTTCTTTTAAGATAATCAAAGAAGAATGTCATTTTTGGATGTAAAATCATTAAAGAGAAATGTAAAAATAAACAGATACTAAGCATTTACGGACTATTTAGGTTCCGGAGAGAAAAGGTTTTCCCTTCTCTGATAATTAATTCGAAATAGCAGTCATCTCGGACTTGCACCCATCAGCTTCATGATTTACGAGGCATAAAATCGGTAATATAAACACATTAATTTTCATGATTTTCTCCTGGCGCTCCAGATTTTACACAGCTCTTCAAGTTTGAAGAGAGTTTATGGGGTTTTGGTCACTACATAAATCAGTTGCATCGTATATATATATATATATATATATATATATATATATATATATATATATATATATATATATATATATATATATATATATATATATATACTGTACAGTATGTGTGTGTATGTGTGTGTGTGTGTGTGTGTATATATATATATATATATATATATATATATATATATATATATATATATATATATAGATAGATAGATAGATAGATAGATAGATAATTTATATATATATATATATATATATATATATATATATATATATATATATATATATATATATATATATATATAAAGTCACAATTACTTTTAATCCTGAATGCATTTCACCTTGCTAGGTAATTATATTTAATAAGTGTAACCCATTAGGTAATGAGTAAAAAAAAATAAAATGGTTTGAAAATCAGGATGAAAGGAAATAATCCAAAATAGAAGGGAACAGGCAAAAATGACTGTGATTTTTTAAGCTGAAGAAAATGGAGGATAGAAGAGAGTAAAAAAAAGCTAAGCATTGAAAACAAGCTGTTTTCAGTAATAAAGGAAAAGTTTCTAATATATTTGGCATTTTAGGCATTTTAACTTGAAAAAAATAATAATGTATGTATCTAAATTCTTAAATAATGGACAACTCCGTGATTGTCCTTCTGAAGCCTCAAGTCTTGGTCTCAGAAAATGTCTTGAGATAAGTCAGTCATTATCTAACATAATTAATAAAATGCCTAACTTGCCAAATATATTCAGAAATTTTCCTTTATCATGTTACTTTTTAACTGATACCTGCAATTAAATTTTTTTTTATTCTTTTCTGTTCACCATTTTCTTGTAATTAAAAAAATCGCAGTCATTATTGTTAGTTTCTTTCTACTTCAAGTTATTTCCTTTTATCCTGATCTTCCAACCATTATTTGTATTGTAAAACTTTATCCATTCTTTCTTGCTTTTTTCTTTTCCATTCGTTTGTAAAACTTATCTCCTCTTGTGCCTTTATTACTCTGCTCTCAATCCCTCTATGATTGCCAACACTTTCTATTAGTTCCTCTGTCTTTTTTGGTCTGCCTCTCTCTCATCACCCTACTTCCTCTCATCATCTTCCTTTTAATCTCCCAGCCTCATCAATCCAGTATAGCCAGAGGATTAAAAAGTTGAAAGAGGGGATTAACTCTAAATGTGGATGTCAAATTTGCTTCCAGTTATATATGAGAATATGTTTGAATTATCATAAGAGTAGGATGATTTTCTTTGGTTCTCAGAGAGAGATGCATGACCGCTTTCATTTTGTCTTCCCTCTTTAACTCTGACATTAGCAAGTCGGCTTTCTCACAGATATCTGCTAGTCGCATCGCCCCTTCCGATCTCTGAGAGAAGAATACCCACATAGTCACATAAAGAATAAAATTCCACAGAGGTTGATTTTAAGTTACAACAAAACATAAGTCAAAATCAAATCTTGTGATAGAAAAAATCACTATTGACTTCAGTGCGCTTTTGTCGCATTCCTTTGTAATCATACGTATGATGTATTAGAAATATGTAATGGACTGTCCATCCATAATAGCAATGAATACATGGATGGACAGCCCATTACATATTTCTAATACATCATACGTATGATTACAAAGGAATTCGACAAAAGCCCACTGAAGTCAAAAGTAATTTTTTTTTTACCACAAGATTTGATTTTGACTTATCTTTTGTTGTAACTTAAGAATCAATCCTGTGGTATTTTATTTTCCATGTGGCTAACCCTCAAAAAAGCACATTTTGCCAGGACGACAATGAAGTCAGTATAATTTGGATCTTTTTTCGAGTGTTTGTCCTCTCACTCTTCATTCTTACTTAGGAAGCTCTATATGGAACCCCCTTAATTTCTTTTATGGTATCAATGCTCACTCTATCCTGTTATCTAATTTATAATATTCCTCTTAAGGCTGTATTCTCTAAACGACAAAATCTTTTAAACATACTTTCACCGTTATACCAAGATACAAGTCCATTTGGCAATAAAGCACGTGCTAGTCTTTTGTACATTCTAACTTTTTTTTTTTTAGGTAAACTCGT
>NC_089783.1:20286781-20324281 GCF_040412425.1 Macrobrachium rosenbergii | reverse complement strand
AAATTTCAAAGTTTTGTTGACATTAACTTTTAAGTATGAATATGAATCAGAGATCATGGGCAATTCTTCAAAAATGAAAATGTCTACTTTTAGCTGAGTTATCTCTATCTCTTACTTTTTCTACGTTACAAGAATACCACTCAGAGTATTTAGCATTTTCAGCTATAATTAGATATCACTCACTGTGAATCTAATAGCATCATAAACGTGCTTTATTTAGGAAATCGAGTTTAGTGAACATTCCAACATCCGCCGTGCATTTGCCAAAGGCATAATGTGCGCCGTCATTTCTCATCTAATGAATTAGGACCTCTTTCCCGAAGCCGTGCCCGGCCAGTTTCCCCATTCATTCGTTTCCCGTAATGAGTTCGAAACCTATTGTGAACTCTGATATGAACAATCGAACGCAGGCCAAATGAAGCCACGGAACTCGAAAGCGAGCGCTGCAGGATCGGTTTGTTTACATTACGTTCGCCAGACTGCAGTTTGAAGGCTTAATATAACTCCATTACATCACTAGCGCTGCTTCTATTGCAATCGGGCCACGTCGGAAGTGAGCATACCGTAAAGATATACGTGTGTATAAAAGAACGCAAGGGACGAGATTCACTTTGTTTGAATATAAAGTTAAGAACGGGGAATTGCTCACTAAACGACTAATGAAAAATTATCAGTCGTGACCTTTGACTACCAAAACATAAATTTACCAGTAAATTAAAAGGAGAAAAGCAGTATTATCACTCTCTCTCTCTCTCTCTCTCTCTCTCTCTCTCTCTCTCTCTCTCTCTCTATATATATATATATATATATATATATATATATATATATATATATATATATATATATATATATATATAGAGAGAGAGAGAGAGAGAGAGAGAGAGAGAGAGAAGAGAGAGACAAAATTCACGAAGGAAAGAGAAACAATGGAGTGCTGCGAGGCCTTTCGACTGTCGTCCTTTACTTAACTAAGTAAAGGACGACAGTCGAAAATGCCTCACAACACTCCATTGTTTCTCTTTCTCTCATGGATTTTGTCTTTATTTATATATTCATCACGTTCCATATTTTCGTGATTCAGTTATACACACACACACACACAAATATATATATATATATATATACACATATATATATATATATATATATATATATATATATATATATATATATATATATATATATATATATCACACATCCAATTAGTTATTTATTGATTGTTTTGTCTTAATCCTCTCTGTAAAACAAATTTAATTATAGGAACGCCCCATGGCCCGTTGTGTAATCGTAATTAATCGAGATGTATGTTGGTCTTATTTATATCTGTTTGAAATATTGCTCTTTTATTTTGAGACTCGTTAATTCATGAAAGAATCAAAGTTTCATTTCCTTCAGTTTTTCAAAGTTTACTCGAACAATCCAAATGCAATACTTTAATTGTCTTCTTGGATAAACCAAACAAAGGAAAAAATTCTGGATACGAAATCCATCACAATATTATATATTTGCTCCGGGCACAGCAGGATAACACGAACAGGGTAATTCTGTGTAACAAATACTGTGGTCATGAGATAATTATTCTGTTCCATTCTTACCATGTACGCTTGATGTCATCTAAACAACGCGTAAATAACATAAAGAGAGGAAAATATATATATGATTTTATGATGGCAAGGATTTATGATCCACGGTTCAAGGGGGGTAGTCTTTATTAAGTTATTAATCGTTTTACTTAAAATGGGATAGAAGTATTTATTTTGCTCGTTGGCTTATCTATATATACAGACAATGCTACATATATTCTTCAAGAGATAATGTAACATTTATTCTTCAAGAGATAGTATTACTTCTCATGCATCCAAGTGTTAGATGAATTTTGAAACCGGAAGAAACTGGGAAATGAAACATTTTGTATAAGATGACGTTGAATTTTATGTATGAAATTCTACTTGAAGATAGTACGGCATATGTTGGAACCAGCTATTGGAAGCGACTCTTCATATATTTTCCATCCTGGACATTTTAATTGATGCTGATTATCCTAATATCTGTGTCACAACTCATCAGTAAGGGATAGTTTACTATACTATAGTTTACTATACTGGAATTAGAAAACGAGCTATTAGTGATAAGCTGAGTTTGATATTCGTGGTACGTCCCATAGCATCATTTGCATGAAGCGTTGTTTATGAAAGTTTTACATGATTACTTAACAGTTTCGTCGTTTGGGGACAGTCAACTCGTCGAATGATGCACTAGAATTCAGGACCCAAATCATTAATCTTAACTCTCTCAGCCATATAGAACTCACCAGCCACTCAAACGATGAAATTAATCAGTAAAACTTAACGATATAGGTAGTGAGTGCCCCGTTTTTTTTTTTCCTGAAGAAATAACATTCTGTGAAATCATGGAAAGTAAAATTGTCTTTCTTTTCTCCAGGACCTTAAACAACCTTGATACTTAGATCATTACAGATAATCATAAAAAGCATTTCGTCAAATCCGTATCAGTTTTTAAGATCCGTAATGTTTACATCCTTCAACCTAGCAAAAAATAGAATGTGAAACTATATATTTATGTATAAGCTGGACCATAGCCACTACCAAGAGATTTTTGCTTTAGGCAAACAGAAAACTACAAGGAGTATAAAACACATTTCTGTATAATTATTAAAAAAAAAAAAGGTCTAGATACCGACAATGATTCCACCTGAAAATATCCAGCTTCCGAACACCATACATCTGTTGGAAGAATGTTGTTTTTTGTTTTCCTTTTAGCTTTATAAGATAACCATCAACTAATAGTTTAATGTTGTTGCTCTTCGTATGCCAGTTAACCGTTTTCTCCAGATGGAAATGATGATAACCCAACTCCGGTACCTTTTAAAATAAATAGTAACCAATTTTATCACTAATGAAACTAAGAAAAGTACTGTACATCGATCCTCAGGTGTTTAAATATGTGAGTAGTGATTGAGGTTACAGAAAAGTAATGAAAAAAATCATTGTAACCGATGATAAAAATTCATTAACAACACAAAAATTGCGTAAGTACGATAAGAAGAGAATAAGCATTGCAAATCGTAATCAACAAATATTTCCTTAACTCTTTCCAATGCGAATGAAAGTTTCTTAGGCTTTCTATTTCTTTCGAAATTGTTAAACATTCATTTCTCAACGTTACCCTTCTTAAACAAATGGACTTTACGTTCACACACACACACACACACACACACACACACACACACACACACATATATATATATATATATATATATATATATATATATATATATATATATATATATATATATATATATATATATATATATATATATATATATATATATATATATATATATATATATATATATATATATATATATATATATATATATATATATATATATATATATATAATGTATTTGTGGTATGGGTTTGGATATTTAGTGTAAAGGAATTTATTTCTGGTGACAGAAATTCATTTCTCGGTATAACGTGGTTCGGATTCCACAATAAGCTGTAGGTCCCGTTGCTAGGTAACCAATTGGTTCTTGGCCATGTAAAATAAGTCTAATCCTTCGGGCCAGCCCTAGGAGAGCTGTTAATCAGCTCAGTGGTCTGGTTAAACTAAGGTATACTTTACATTTGCCAAGATTTGACGTGCTAATGTTATCAAAATAGTTCCGAAACAGTTCTTTAAAAAAATACATTCATAATACGTGGCTTTTATCAGTGTTTTATATTGTTAGTGCTAATAGGATCACTAGTAAAGAAAGCGCTCTTTTCTCAGTTGTTGAAGACTTATAACTTCTTTCGCTGAGCTTGTTTAAATCACAAAGGAATGTTCGTTTAGAGCCAATAATAATTAATTATAAGACCAAAATAGTTGAAAACGTCATAAAATGTGACACAATGTTAACCAATTAAACTTCTGATTTATGTGACTTATTGCATTGCTTCATTAGTTTGTTAAACTCTCTGACTATCGCCAGGTCTCAGAATTAGATGATGTCCTTTAATATTAAGATACTTATTCCTTTCTTCCCTCTTTTCCTCAAATATGGCTCACATTGGAGAAGATGGGATGTAATTAAAAGTGTCAACAATGGATGCTTTAAATAAATAAAAAAAAAAAAGTAAATTCGTACAGTAAATATCGATGAAAGGTTTACATATTACCCTTTGCCTATATCTTGATCGTTTCGAGCTAAATGAAATAATATTCGATATTCAACGTCAATAGAAAATTATTATTAGAAAAATTGCCGTTGTATTCAGTTTTTTTTATTAAGAGATGAATTCTTTAATATTGTAAAATTGAACGGTATAATCAGTTTGGCCCCTGAAGAGAGGGAGAATTCAAAGCAGTTTGAGAACTTCAGTGAATGTTCTATAACAAAATTGCTCTCAGGTTTAAAAGGAAGAACGTCTCAAGAAACCATTATTGTTATGCCATATTCAGTTATCATTACGCGAGTATAATTATGACGGTAAATAGTTCAATTTTATGTGGTTTAATTCATGACAACCAAGCACACAGAAAAACATGGATATTTCCTTTAAGATAACCTTATAATTTCGGTATTCTGAAAAGAAATGAAATTCAGAAAGTACGTCATATGAAACATATCCGTATCACGGAAGGGCAGAGAATATTCCACAAGGGAATCACCTCGGAAATTACTTACGAAGACACTTTAAGAGATAAAATAACAATTGTGGGCACCATTATGACGGTACGGTTATCGTTTAATGATAGTATAGCACAGCTTAATTAACCACGTAGAAAAATCATAATTAACTGCCATTTTGCTCATAGGAGACGCGAAATCAGGATTCTGTGTACCAAAAGTCCTTAATAATTTTGGGGTATGAGGGGAAAGGGTATTGGCAAATGATTTCCAGCTGACAGAGAGTTTGTGTTGATCATAGCAGATAAAAAAAAAAGCTTCATGCTTTCAATATATGTTCATCTGTTGTTTAAATTTATCCAAATATTTATGATTTTTCTTCATTCAGTTCTCTTCTTTATAGTCGACATCATGGGTATGTACTGAGTTTTTATACTGTTCAGTTAACCATTTGAAGAGTAATAAAAAAAGCACATAACCTGAGTCACCCGATAAAAGGGTTAGAAGTAAATGACAATTTTGATTGAGTTGGAACTTTATGAAATGGAATGGAATGATTTTACTTCATGAATATTTATTCAGTCATCCAACAAAGTCACACAGAAACACAAAAACATACACACACTCACGCTCATACAAACACACCCATCCACTCACACACACACACACATGCACACACACACACACACACACACACACACACATATATATATATATATATATATATATATATATATATATATATATATATATATATATATATATATATATATATATTTATATATATATATATATATATATATTTATATATATATATATATATACATACTTATACATATGTGTGTGTGTGTGTGTGAGTGTTTATGTGTATGTGTACCGGCATAGGCTATGCATGAACAGCCACATATGCAACCATTCGCAATAAGCACAATAGCTTTCAGATTAATCATTATTTAGAGATATCCGTACCTGGAAACACCTTCGCCTCATCATGATTGTTGACTCATTACAAAGTCTTAATTAATGAGGTATCAAAAGCATTTATAACCTGCAGAGTCTCATTAAGAAGTTAATAGAATGAGTTAAATATAGCTGATGTCTAATAAGCACGACTCTAATGGTCTTGTGTTGCTTTTAACTGTTATTAAACAAATATTATTATCAAGAGAAGAGCATATAATATAATTTAAGCTAGATTTCAATTCACAATTGTTCTTTTAACACATTTTTTCAGATATAGGACGGTATGTGAAAACATTAAGATTACTCAGGCGTTATAGTTTGTGTGCGTGCACATATTTTTATGCAATTATACACGGACAAAAACACAGTCACACACAGACATATATCTATCGATCTATCTGTCTATCTATCCACCTCTATATATATATATATATATATATATATATATATATATATATATATATATATATATATATATATATATATATATATATATATATATATATATATATATATATATATATATATATATATATATATATATATATATATATATATATATATATATATATATATATATATATATATATATGTGTGTATATGTGTGTGTGTGTATGTGTATACAGTATATATGAACCGTTACCGTTTTAGGTGATAATTACTATAAATCGATAACATTATTAGGTCTTGTAAAACGTCAACAGCATATAGGAATACGGTGTTTTACTGCTTTTCAAATTTCCCTAATTTTAAACATAACGGTTTTTTCTAATATTATTTACACAACACTTTTGAGACATAAATAATTCGCGAAGAAAAGTTCAAAATCCTTCCCTTAAAATTCGCTTATAAAACTATAGGTTAAATCGATGGATTAACGTAGCCTGAAAATGTAATTTGTTTATCCCCTTTTTCACTGACAGAGCATCCTTTGCAACTAAAGTTCTTTTACTGGATGCATCAATTAAAATATGCGCAAAGCCTGATAGATTTTGTAACTGCATCGATGTGATGCAGAATTCTAAATTTTCTTGTTTGTTTTGGGAATCGACATTTGCGACACCTATCCACCATTGTTACTAATTCAATAAATTTTATTCTAAAAAACGAACAACTCTAAGCATATGAAATCAAAGACATGCTCTCTCTCTCTCTCTCTCTCTCTCTCTCTCTCTCTCTCTCTCTCTCTCTCTCTCTCTCTCTCTCTCTCTCTCTCTCTCTCTCTCTCTCTCTCTCTCTCTCTCTCTCTCTCTCTCTTGGCGCAGTGGTAGCACACTCAGCCAACAAAGTGAGGGGCCATAGTTCAGTTCTCGAACCGGACGGAGTGAAAATGTGTACGCTGGCCCGGTAAAATACTGTTTGCCTCCGTTGACCCGAGAATTGAATTATGAACCTAATTGTTAGTCGACCGTTGTAAGTCACTGCTTTGAGAGAGAGAGAGAGAGAGAGAGAGAGAGAGAGAGAGAGAGAGAGAGAGAACGCCAGTCGAGAGTGTTTATTATTCCGGGAAATTTTCTAGCATGAAAGGAGGGCGAAAAGAAGCAATTCATGCGAGGGATTCAAGATTTTCTCAGTCTCTCTTTCTTACAGAAACTCGATCAAGTTCATGAATCTGTACTCTCATATTTTTCCGTTAAGGAGAGTGATCTAACTTGCTACTTCTTTCATACTATTTGGATACGCTTACTCCCAGAAAGAAACAATAAGAAAGAGGAAGAAAAGAAAATCTTCCCTCGGGAGATTTCTCCCCACACGAGCCAGTCAAGAGACGGGTTACCGAATGGTGGGTTTGAACACCTCACTCTTATTACCGTGGGTGGGTTGAATCTCGCCTGGAAATAAAAACCATTTCTTTCTCATTCAAATTTTACGCTTGCTGTGGTTGCGTATCCAGACTGTGTGGAAATCGAGTATTTCAAGGGGCATTTTGTTTATGGTTGATAACTGAATGGATGACCAATCGCAATATAGTTATCCTAGGTATATAATCCCATTAAACAATCTAAAAATTAAATATCGACTTAAATGGAATTCGCTGTGGTTGTAGTTGTGTTTTTTTTTCTTCTTCTTTTTTCAAACGTGGGGATATGCTGAACGTTTCAGAAATTACGAAGAAATTAAATAAAACGCCTTTCCAAATAGAATTTTATGCTTTCCCTGTTTTAATATGCTCAGGGTAAGTTCCACGAGTAATGGTTAAACATGAAGCTATTCATTCCAAAGAGGATTTCCTATTCCAGTCCCACATTCAACTGCATATGAATTTGCGTCACCATTTATGCTATTTGAATCTTTTTTTGCGTTAAAAGCTTTGAGAGCGAAAGAGAATGTGAATGAATTTCGTAGAGTGGTTAAGGTTTGCCTCAATACTTTTTAGTTTTTGTAATATTGTAACTTGACTTGTCACCAGCAGCCAGAATGGTTGTATGTGCAGTTAAGAACGTTTTTATTTTCAATGTATATTCTCGAATATGAGTTTAAAATTAATTTATTTAAAATCAGTTAACTGACTGTGGTATTGTGCATGGATATGTGCTTTTTGCTATGGATGTAAAGAAAAACTTCTAACATTTTTCACTGTCACTTATAAACATTTCCAGTACGGTTGACGAATGTGGAAATGAACTAACATTTATTCTTCTTATCCCACAAACAGTGAATAAATATCTTCCCTGCTTCATTCTGCGACCATAATTGTTACCTAGAGAGGCGACGATGGCTTTTATCTTTTTCCAGTTTGTGGAAACTAAACATGTGAATCAAGCTGGCAATAGTCGTGCTTATGAAAACGTTAAAATAACTACATCCACAGCCTAAAGTTACCACCAGGTATATGAAAAAATTGCTTAGTGTAAATGTAACAAAAATTAAATTCATCTTCAGAGAATAACTGATATTATCAAATCATAATGGAATCTAAAATTCAGAATCTTCTTGAATGTTAAGTATTGCTCCGTTTTATTACAATACAAAAATGCATTAGATAAACTTATCAGTTATTTTTCTTTTTAATTGAGGAAGTTAGTTGCTAAACCAGAATCAGCAAAACCAAATTATATTCCGAAATTCAATGGCTTTCAGCACAACTATTGTTATCTCCTTTAATTTTCAATTACAAACAACGTTTCTACCTCGGCCAAGGACATTATTTTTGTCTCTCTTTTGGTATTCTACTAGATAAAGGGAGAATTGACTACTTTTAATTCGACAGTCACCTGTAACCTAATATATATATATATATATATATATATATATATATATATATATATATATATATATATATATATATATATATATATATATATATATATATATATATATATATATATAAATACATATATATATATATATATATATATATATATATATATATATATTTTTTTTTTTTTTTTTTTACTTTCTTAACTGAAAATAATTGAAATACACGTAAGTAGATCTACATGACTTAAATCATTATTTTCACCATAAATCCACAGGGAAGTTCTCTCCTGTCCATTCTGACGTATACGTAAATTACACACATGCACAATATATATATATATATATATATATATATATATATATATATATATATATATATATATATATATATATATATATATATATATATATATATATATATATATATATATATATATATATATATATGTTGTCACAAATGCCTAGTTAATTCGTTTGTATTTGATTTTTCCTTCTTGATTTTCGTATTTAAGTTAACGTAAATTTTTCCTTTCCGAATATAAGTTAATGTACATTTTGAAAGAAGTACTAATTGTTTTGGAAGTTTTCACTCGAGCATTCCCATGCTTTCCCCTTTTTGAGTTAAGCCAACACAGGTGTTAAATGAAATGCTAATGCATGACTGTACCCCAAGTCATTACTGATTTGACCTGAACCTAGTAATCCTCACTCGAGGTAACGATTTCAGCAGCCGGTTGCAATTACTGCGACCACTTTGAGAGTTCTTTCCCTAGCCACTATTGTTACCACTTCCCCAGCCAATCTTGCCACTTCGCCCTCTAAGGAGTTTCCCCTCCATGTCAACTACCTGCAATGCCATTAAGGGTCGCCATCTTGACCTGACCCACATCCTCATCCCTGCCCACTCATCCTTGACATTTCCATCTAATTATCATGCCATTGTTACCTCTCCTCCTTGAACCTTTCAACGACCGATGCTCAACGACCTTTCCAGGTACTTGGCCGGATTAGCAATGTGCCCCGAGAAGAGGACAATAGATGATCCTATTAAGAAGAGGCTGTCAGAAATGTCAAAACACGACCACCGTCAGCGCCACCTGTGGTATATATATACAGGCGCCAACGGACCATTCTTTGCTAGTCACTTTCGAGGCATTACCCACCCTGCTAGTTTTCCTAAGACGTCACACTGCTAGTTATCATGATGACGTCTGTCTGTCCAGAAATATATCATAAGACTCTGATCGAGTCCTATGTGATGTTTCCCTTACACTGTCACACTGAAGATTTTCTTAACCAGCTGCTTTACCCTTTGCACGCTGATGTCTTGCTAGCCTATCAGTGCCCTTATACTTCGTCTTATTTCCTCTATGTTCGGGAACTCTAAGTAGCAACGATTCCATTGATGCCCTACTGCAGAAACCTGGGTCTATGAACCTCACATCTTGTCTGTGGACTAAGGTAAGGTGATTGGAAGTTGTTTGTCGGCCTCACCAATTTTATCCTCCCTGTTTTCCACCTGTTCTCCCATTTTCTGATATCCATAACCTTTTACTCTCCCTCAGAAAGTGTTGTGATTTTGATTGTAGTGATTGTGTTACCAATAGTGGGATACTAGTGTTAATCTGAGTATATGTGGTTTACAGTAATTTTTACATAACCAGTGTTTTGATATTTTGCTTATGTATTCCAGGTTCATTATTACTTGAGTCCCTTCATGTGTTTTCAGTATTCCTGCTATTGTAGATTCATGGTTCGAGTACCTGTTGTGTGACATCAACTGAAGATCAATGGTGCCATCTTCCTGCATGCTCCAGTTGCCATATCTGGTTAAGATATCTGGACTATCATTGCGACCCCTTTCTCACTTAGCGTACCCTATCCTGTGTATTCTTTGGATCCTCACTCATACCTATTGCTTGTTAGCCTACAAAGGCCTAGTGTTCAAAGCTTGCAGTTTTGTTGCACTTTTCTATAGTGTTTGTGATTTTACTAATGTAATGCTGGTAGTGCCACGGAGCTCCATTGATAGCTCCTGAAAATATTTCATCTTCAGATATCTTTTAGTGAATTATACTATTTAGTGGACAACGTAAGTTTACCTCCATCCCTTATCTTATTGGTAAATTTGAGTATATTCACTTTTCAAACTTTCTGTTCACTGCAGCGTGAACGTGACAGTGGTAACCTTGTCAGGATCATTATAGCTTGGGTGCAACCTGCAATATTAATTTAAAGTGAAATTCATAACACTCTGCAACTCACTCAAATAGCAAATCAGTTACGACTGACTAATCTGAGTTCTCCTTACTGATCCACAAACTTCATTGGCAGAACCTGTATTTAGCATCAGTTGACTACAGCACACAACAAGTAACTACATTTATTTTCGTAGTCCGCAGTGCAACCCTTATTCAGGTGTTGTTATCAAGGTCAAAATTAGAGCTATCTTTTTATCCCCACTGTGTGTAAAACGTGACTATATATATATGTGTATATGTATGTATACATATATATATATGACATTTTTATCACATATTTATATATAATATATATATATATATATATATATATATATATATATATATATATATATGACATTTTTATCACACCGAAGGGGTGATTTATATACAACCATGAAGCTACAAATGTCGCTTAATATCAAATTCACGCTACCTCGGGAATATATCTGATGGGGAATTATCACCGAAGGGGAATTTATAAGTGATAAATGGATTGGTACTGCCAGGTCGCGATCCATCGACACAGCACAGACCCAGCAACTCCAGTCGACGTTACCACTGAGCTGTCAAGAGAGGTATATATATATATATATATATATATATATATATATATATATATATATATATATATATATATATATATATATATATATATATATATATTATCTTTGTGTCTGTGTTTATCTTACCACTGATCACAGTGAAGTACTAAACGTTGATTCTGATTATACGAATTAAAAGCACTTTGAATCCTCCGGCACCAGGTAAACAGGAAGTAATGAGGCGACATTTTGAAAGCAATTGGTCCCTCAGATTTACATATGAGCTGAACTCTGCTCATGCATTAACATTCCTGGACGTTTTAATTGATGCTAATTACACGGCATTCTTCACTACAACGCATTGCAAAGCAGCTGCTTAAAAAAAAAAAAAATGGACGTTTCAAGCGAATGTCCTACGCAGGACAGAAAGCCCAAATTATTTAGAAAATTCTTTATACTCTTGATATGTACTCTCTTTTATCATTAATTATTATTTACAAAACATTTCATGTTAATAAATAATGTTAGAGACTGGAATCGCATGCCACTCGTACGAGGAATTAATCATGATACATATATGATAATACTATTAAGTAGCCCAAAATTTTCCATTTTATTCGTAAATTGTCAAACGAGAAGCTGATATTTAATTCCGCTCGTGTTTCAAGTCGTCCACAAAGCAGATGAAAATGCAAATATCATTGATATAGTCGTTGCCAGTTACATAATGATAATCTAAAAACACACATCCTGCTATTAAAAAAATCATTTATTGCTGTGCAGAGTTCAGTAGAAAATCTTGTGTTAATATAACTGTGCCATCGCTTGAAATATGCGATTATTTAAACAAGATTAACCAGTAGCAAAATATAATATAATGCCTGGTAATGAAGTATTAGTATCAACATCTTCTCAATTACAATAGTCCATCGGTATCCACCATGGTTATTGAATATATCCGTCTCACAAATATATATATTTTGAGATAGATGTATTCAATACCCATGGTGGATATATATATATATATATATATATATATATATATATATATATATATATATATATATATATATATATATATATATATATATATATATATATATATATATATATATATATATATATATATATATATATATATATATATATATATATATATATATATATATATATATATATATATATATATATATATATATATATATATATATATATATGTTACAAGAAACAGATTCAACACTTTTTTGAAAGTGTATATATATCCTATATCTTTCTTCAGGAATAAGGCGTGAAAAAGGTTCATATGGAAACACTCACATTTTCTTCTTCTCTCTCTCTCTCTCTGTGCATCGACTCTCTCTCTCATCGTTTACCAAAGCTCACCCACCCTAACCTACTCATTCTCACCAAAGCAATTAAATGGACTATTTAAAGAAACACAATACAAAAATAGGTTTATTATTCAAATAACCCAACAAGAAATTAATAAAACAAAGCAAAGATTAAAATGCATAACAAATGAATTATCGAGTCAGATAACTAAACTCTAAACTGCAAAAACACTTCTGATTAAAGAAGTCTCACTATGGCTTAGCCTGAAAATATCCAAAATCACATACTCCCAAATCAATAACTAAAGTTAAAAAAAAACAGTCTACCACATAAAGAGATTTTCAACATGTCAAAAAGTCCACAGACATCTGTCGAAAGAATTAAACATTGAAAACTCCCAAAAATACATGAAATGCAAAACACAATAATGGAAAGTGTAAAATGCATAGCCAAGATATGGCGTAACATAACAAAATAATAATACAAAAGAGGTATGAATATTCATATTAAATCTCCCACACCAGTTCAAAAGTTCAGATAGAAAAATGGTTTTAAAAACAAGATTTGAAAACCTTATCTGTGTCCAAAAACGACAACTGCAGTTTTCACGTTAATGAACGATTCTTTTAGGGCAGATTTTCTAATCAGATCAAAGTAATAATAATCAAAAGATCACCTGAAACGCAGATAGCTGAGGAATCATTTGCTGAATACAAAGATTTTTCTATTCATCTTGCCCAAAGTACATCTTAAAGCATTGTTGAAATCCATATGGTCATTCATTATATATATATATATATATATATATATATATATATATATATATATATATATATATATATATATATATATATATATAATATATTCACCATGGTTATTGAATATATTTCAAATTTATACCCATTGGTCAAATCCTTATATTGATCAACAGCACTGCCATTAAGGTATTTTAATGTACCGATGACTCTTTCTATCCAGATAATTGTTGCAAAAGAAATGTGTCCAAACGTATTTTTTGTTATTTCTACTCTACAAATAATAATCAAAACTTGAAACCTTACAGTGTACTTTCTATTCACCCACAGTACCAATTGTTAACCAGGTCATTCATTCAGTGGCAATCCTGTTTTCAGAATTCCATGGTTTGTTACCATTTAAAAATGCAAAGGTATCAAGCCAAATAATGAAATGTGGGTTTTGATTTTTAGAAATGTACATGGTAGAAAGAAGAAAGCATAGAATATAGGGTAGGAAAAATGTGAATTAAATACCTTTTTAAACGTCACATGAAAAATGATTCATCTCCGGGTTTTTATGTTATGAAAGTTACTTGAATATTATTAACACATAATTAAGGAATAGTCATATTAACCCTAAGAGATTATCTTCATTATATACTTTATTTTGATATTCTATCTTTTCCACCGTGTATTATTTTAACGCCTAATTGTTCAACGTTCGTAATCAGTAGCACAATAATTTGGTTTTACCATTGTTTGATAAGAAGAAACAATTATCACTTAATTCCGTAACAAGAGAGACGTATCAATTGGTACTTTATCGTAATATATGACTAATATTGTATGTTACTCCTAAACATACAAAGTAAGTTTTCAAAGCAGTCCGCTGAGTTCTCGTTAACCCATAAGAAAGAGGCATTCGAAAACTATTCTATCCAGAATTGATATAAAAGCAAATGAAGGAATTACTCACTAGCATATGTTACTGAGATTAACAAGGTACTTTTAATCTAAATCATATCATTCTGGCCTGAGCACCAGTGATGAAAGTTAGTGTTCCCTAAAATTAATACTATCTGTTTTCAGAAAATTATCTACAAATATTTTAATAGAAATTCCAGCTCAGTTGATGCTATGAAAAATCACTCCTCATACTTTTTTTTTTGGTTTGGGGGGGGGGATTTTCCGATGATTACCTTTGAGATTTGAACTTTGCAACCTAAATTACGCTTAAATATAAATTTGCATAAACATTATTTTGAACCCTAAGAAAAAATATTGCAAGAAAAGTATATAACAAAATATAAGGAATTTCCGCGGTTTCTAGCTTTTATAAGGATTTTTTTTTAACGTAAAGTTATGCAACCATTTCGATAGTGCATAGCAAATACACGAAAAATAGTATAACGTGAAAATCATAAAATGATATTCATTTATGATATGGCATATATTACTTGAATATAATTCCGAAGATATCAAGATTTTCATTTTATTAATCCTATTCTATTTATGTTGAAAGTTTGTGGAGCTATTAAAAATTTAACGTTATTAATGGATATTTTTTCATTTACGAATAACTTACTTTTATTAACAAAAAAGTTTTATAAATGGAAGTAATTAGTCGGTCTGTGTTTACTAGCAAGGACGCATGCGAAAGTCAAATCAATTAATAATTCTTAAAATCTGAATTACGATATCAAAGAGTAGCAGTAAATCCAATTATCCTTGGATTTTATATTTTTTTCAAGAAATACTTGATGTTACCCTGACGGCTTACCTTTAACGAATATAAGCGACATAAACTGTACCTGAATAATATAAGATATTTGGAATGACAAGGCTTTTCCTCCAAAAACCATCAATGAATATTATAATCTGCTGATAAGAAAGAAGGATGACGTCGACCTTGTTGGATTAAGACGCCCCCACGCAAAGGATATAAACCCCAAAAAAATCAAGACGTAAATTTCGAACTTCGCTGCATTATTGCCGATCCGTTTGGATGACGTCATATCTAAAAATAGGACTGAATGAGAGATCTGTAGTTTACTTTTTCTTCTGCGTGACCGTACGTAATTCGTTGGGTCGGATTCTACCGTTTGCCTTTACGTGCAACGTCCTGAGCTTATAGATATCGTGACTGATTCGGTGATCAGTATTTTCTTTGCTTGCTGAAGGAGAAACCGCAAGCAATTGCATGTGATCCTTCAAGTGAATTCAGAAAAGCAGAAGACTTTTTCCCGGTGAATACTGAGAAACCTCCACAGAGTATATGTCAGTAAGGATTATTTTATTAGAGGTTTGGAATGTCAAGTACAGCTGATATATTTATATGTTAAACTTCAAAAATATATCACAAACATCATTCACATTATAGATAATTATGAGATTACCTGTCCGGCGAGGCTTCATTGATCAAGGTAAAAGTTGCCAGTTCTGTATTAGTTTATTACTGTACATTTAATTTTTATTTATTTATTTTTTCTTCTTTTAACGTGCTTTTTTCCCATTTTTTGTACGGGGTAAGCACGATGCCTTCTTTTGAAGGACTTTGATTTGGCTTTGGGGTAGACCGTAGTCTCGATAGGCTGCCCTGCCTGACATCGCTTAGACCCCTGTAGCGCATGTACATGTATCGTACCAAATCATAATCGAATAAAATACAAAAATACTGCAGATCCTTTTCCGAAATAAATTTTAAGAGGTATGTTGATGGAATATGGGGTACAGTAGAAACGGCAAGCAAAATAATGAGATTACGGTGGTTGATGTTTTTGGACAAAGAAAACGAAAATATCACTTTTAAGGCAAATGGACAACCTAATATGAATTTATCTATGTCTAGGAGGAAGATCATGACAATGTATGCAAATTGTAACGCAGTTTACTAAATCATTTGTGAAAAATTTCATAGTGGAACAATTTCTTACTACCAAGGTGCACCCATTTATGAGGAGAAAATGGATATACACACAGGCCATCTTTTTGTCGTATATATATATATATATATATATATATATATATATATATATATATATATATATATATATATATATATATATATATATATATGTATATATATATATATATATATATATATATATATATATATATATATACATATATATATATATATATATATATATATATATATATATATATATATATATATATATATATATATATATATATATATATATATATATATATATATATATATATATATATATATATATATATATATATATATATATATAGATATATACATATATATGTTTTATTGCCACCATCCGGTCAAATTTAAATATGGTTATCCACAGGGCAGTAATTTCCATCCTTATTTTACCCTATGATTAAAAGATATGAAGTGCCAACTCTTAACGTTGACGTGTGGTATTGATGTCCAATGAATTCATGATGCTTGTTGCATAAAATATACGACAAACATCCTCTGCGCTCTTGTTTACCTGTCTCTGCCGTTTTTGCTCGCAACTCGCGGCAGGCTGCTTCTGCGAACACTTTATCATTTTCTACCTTTAGGTTTAATACTACCGAGTTTACTAGGAGTTTTACCTTGGCTACAACTGAAATGTTGAATAATTTACTTAGTGCACTTCTGGAATCTTCTAATTTCCTCATTTTTAAGCCAGGGGCAAATTTCATTACTGCTCTCTCCCGACGCCTGACGTTTCCTGAGTTTCAGTATGGCCGGTTTTATTTTCTATTCGCTCATACTTATATATCTGTCACCTTTTCATGCGAGTTCTCTCTCTCCCCCCCTCTCTCTCTCTCTCTCTCTCTCTCTCTCTCTCTCTCTCTCTCTCTCTCTCTGGACTGATTTCCCTTTGGAGCCCTCCAGGGATTTTAGTCTGTTGACTCTGTCCAAAAGGGTTTTCAGCTGAAGATTTAAAGAAGGAAAGTGGAAGAAAGTATAGCAATTATCAAATTTCGTTGAGATGATAATATTATTATAGAATCGAACTGATAAACGTCAGAAATAATGACCTTAATTGGATATGGTAAAAGGGAGGAAAGCAAATGCCGAACAGAAACTAATTATCCGCTCTACAACGTAAGGCAGAGGCCCTGTTTCCTCCCTCCTTTGCCTGATCAAGCTCCATTAGATGTTTCCCCTCCTTTTATTTCATGGCCCGTTTCCCCTGGATACGCCAAGTGTCTTATAACAAGGCTGATATTCCACTGTTTTTTTGTTTTACACAAGATTTATAGTTGTGTTGTTATGATAGGGTTCCATTATCAGTATGGTGCAATAAAAACCATGGCACATGAATGTTTATGGCTTCTTCAATTAGAAGTTTCGTTAGTATGGTAGAATACTATTGTTTATGCCGTGTCAAAAAAGGCTGAGCTATGACGCATGGTTATATCCGCTTTCTTTTGTTTGTGACTTGATTCGCATCATATCATTTTTCAAATGGTGCAAAAACAAAACACTTTTACGCATTTCTGGTTTTATTTTCTGCAATAGGTAATTGGGTTAAAGTAATAGAATTCTATCGCTTATTTGCCGACATGGAAAAATAACACTGGAGCGCATGACCGCTTAGTAAAGTCGACCAAAAAATTCCCGTTTTTGTTTTATAATAATAAAGGATGTCCTGCAAAACTTGAGGTAATGGAAATTCCTTTTTTTTATTAGCTTTCGGAAAGGAACATTGCTTCTGGCATTCAGATAAAAATGGTCTATAGAGCAAATGTAAACAAAATGAAATATTTTTGTCAAAAACATAAAAAAAAAAAAATAGTTGGTAGCAAACAATCCAGAACTGGCAGTTGCAGTGAAAACTACTGTATTCGTCAGCAAGTTATAACTAAAGAATAATTTTGTATTCTAAAATAGTTATCAGAGTTATTATAATTATATCTGTAAGCATGTGCATACTGACGGAATATAATTCAAAACAAAACACGTTGAATATGAAAATATGAAAGGAATATTGTTGAGGTTGTTTATATTAGTTAACAATACGTGTTCGTATTTTGAATAAGATTTTAGCTATACACTTGTTAAATATCCAAATCAAAGTTACTATGCTGACCATTACATGCGTTAGAATTTTGAATTATGATGGCCTCCACTATTTTTCTTTTTCAGAATCAATTACATTAGCTACCGTATTAGATTAATTCCAGTGAAATTAATGACGGGGTTTTCTGTTTCTATATGCTGAAACAACGCATTGTTTATATCACCTCGTCTGAGAGAATCTGTGTTAATTTTCCTTCTTTTTAAGTCGTTAGTCTCTCCCATATAGGATTTGTTGCAGTTTTTACATTGTACACAATAAATGCATGGACTGGACGTAAGGAATCTTGGAATGCTCTTGAGCTTTTTGACCGCGTTTGTATTTTTGTAAACTCCTACGATATAACAATCACTCAGGTAACTTGTTTTGAGTGTTTTTTTTTTATGTTTGGTTTGAGTTAGAACTAAAAAATGTCTATTTTCTTGTATGATAGAATTGTCATTATTACAGATTTAATATGATTTTCGTACTCTTCATAGACCCTTAATTATGAGCTGAATTCCATTCCATATCTTAGTTTTAATATTTATTTATACATCAACACATTCTTTATCAAAGGCTTTATATGCACGTAAAAATATGTTTTAAATGACACTCGCTTTACATCAGTAGTATGACAAGAAAAAAGGCATGCATATAAGAACTGGGATGTGTTGATTTTCTGTATACTTTCAATTTAGGAGAATTGATCATAGAAAGAACCACTAAGACTTCTAATAAGAGTAAAACCATCTACGTTCTCAGTTTCACCTTTGAAGTTTATAGAATGAGGAAAAGAATTAAACTGTACTCAAAAAAATATCTGAATCAAGGTCATCAGGTAGCACTGTAAATACATCAGTCACATACCGACATTACATCAAATTAAAATGTGCAATACCAGACGGCAAGTCAGTCTCGAAACATTTCATTGTAAATTTCGCAAAAATTTGCGATAGAAATATACCCATTGGAAGCATTACATCTTGAGTATAAAATTTATCCTTACAAGAAAGTGGCATTCTGTCACACCTTCAGTTACATAAACAAACAGCTAACTTGGAGTAAGTGAATCTAAACACAGTGAATCTATATTATTTCAGAGACAATCTAAACACTCGCTTACTTGGAACTGAGTAAATAAAGATTCTACGTAAAAAAAATGGTCATTCTTTTATCACCGGGACACGTTTTCGTTTTTTAACAAACTATGTGGTATCTTTTAGTGAGATAAAGAAACCATATCCATTGCTTTAGATAAATGACTAGCCGGCCATTGTGAAAGTTTGAACGTTGTAGGATTTTTCCACACTGTGATCGGCCTAATGGGAAAACGCTCCTTTTGAATTTTTTGGAAGGTCAAACAAGTATGATATAGGAATATATGATGGTTAAAGAGGAACATGAATTATACATATATTTATTGTATGGAAACTAACCAACCGAGGAAAAAGAAAAGAAAAATTAAAATAACAAAGAAGAAGGTTGATTATGTTGAAATGGAAAAAAAAAACAGAACAAATTTGTTCCAATGAGAATCCTTTTAGATATATGATTTAGTTTAGGGAGGAGTGGTTTACCGTTTCCGAGTTTATTGCATATTCATCAAGATTACCGAAGTCGTTTGAATTTAGGCATAGATCATATTTTAAGGCTCCTATATTTTACATCTTTTTTACCCCATTATCCTTACAAAGTTGAGCCATTTCCTCGAAAAAAAAAATTCTTTATTTTACTCATCGTTCTGAGAACTTTAAACCTCCTTTTTTCTCATCCGTTTCCAGTTTCCCTTTAACTTTATTTATTTTTTTTTTTTGTAGAAAGACACTTTCTTCTTTTATTCCTTGTTTTTTAAACTTTATTTTACTTCTAAAGTTTCCTTTGCTTATGAAACTATTTCCTTCTAAATCCCCCAGGAACACTTTCTGTTTTGGTCTCCTACCTTTTTCCTTTCAGCCTAACTTTCATATCTTTGCTTAGCAAGCTAAAACAGTTCTTTTTCTTATTTTCTTTCCCTTTAATTTTTAAAGTTAATTTTCCTCTTTTCCTGATTATCTGAATTTCATATCTCAAACAATTATCCTGTTTATGTATAAAACTTTACCCACTGGGGCGTCTAGTAACTGACTTGCCAGTCTATTTGTTCCGCCAATTTCAAATTGAGCTTCAGCTTATTCGGAAACTGAAACTTCATATCTGTAATACAAACTTCTATAATGAAGGCAGTGTGCAGGATGAGGCAAAGTTCAATGATAAACTTATAGGTTAAAGGTCAAGTAAGAAATTACTACCTGTGAAGTATACTGCGCTCCACAAACACATCTTGGTATTCCAGTGGCTTGCCTTCCAGGAACGCAAAAAAATTGACCTTCCTTTCTTTCTGTACTGTTCCCTCTTTCTCTGCCTGTCCCGCCATCTGTATGTTCGTCTTTAGGATTAATAATTCTTTTCCACCGTGACCATATATACCTCATGGTTTGCATGTATATGCCACCAATGGAGCTGATATGCAGTAGGGAATCAAGGTCAAGGTAACTGGTACCACAGGGGTCACTGTATTTCATGAACTAATCTTGGTTCAATAATGTTTTTCACTTTCTTCCCTCTTCCCTTGCTGTACTGTACCACAGCTTATTATGCTTTTTTTGTTATCTTAGGTCTAGCAATGGCAGTTGATGAATATATATAGATTGATATATAATATATATATATATATATATATATATATATATATATATATATATATATATATATATATATATATATATATATATATATATATATATAATATATATATATATATATATATATATATATATATATATATAACTCTTTATCCAATTCGCTCTACAAAAGATCAGTCGGCCACAAGAGACTGGGTTGAGTGCGTTCTGAGTCCTCGTCCGTCGCTTTATATAAATTCCCCTTCGGTAACATATATGAAAATAATTATTTCCGAGGTAGAGCGAATTGATATTAAAGCGACGTTTGTAGCTTTCTGATTGTATATGAATCACGGTGATGTGATATAGTCATATATAATAGATTTGATTCATTTATACCAAAAACGAATGCACTGTATAATACAATTATAGTGTTTGCATCCTCAAATTAGTATAAAGTCTTATAGTGTTTACCAAATTAGTATAAAGTCTTGAAATTACCACTAGCACGGGAAGATTTAATTGTACATAAGTAAAGACGAAGTTATTGTTTTTTCTTGTTTTATGATTATCTTGGATGTACTTCGTTATTCCTATGGAAATGGATACATTTGAACCAATAACATACAATAATGTCACTGCAACACTCAGAATAAAAAATATTACAGGATGACTCATATCTTGTTAAGAATGTTTGATATATCCAAGAGCCCTTGTAAGTCAAATATGGACTAGTTTCTCTGGCCACCAACACATACTCTTCTGTTTAATGGGAAAGTATCATGAATCACCATTAGGTGACCGTACAAAATCAGTAAAAACCCACAGTCATGTCTATGATCAAAAGCTGTATTTTGAAACAACACAAGTTAAAAGATTAAAACCAAAACTGGAAGCTTTCTGCAATCTGCACGACGGTCCTCTTTTGCCAACAGGTCTTAATAAAAATTTCTTGTGTTTGTATCGAGCTGGATGAAGAGAACTTTCTTTCAAAAGGTCGAAGGATCCAGTTCTAAGTTTTTAATCTTTTGACTTGTATAATCTCAGAAAACAGTTTTCCCCATAAACACATAATCTGACTCACTGATTATAATGGGAATAGACTGAACTACATGTGAATTCACTTCCACATTATAAAGTGTCACCAAACTAATTGCATTGAACTATGAAATAGTTTGAGACATATACTGCTACAAATATTCGCTTTGAAGACGAGCCATGCATAGCTGCTTTGCTCCAGGAAAAGATGTATTCCATTTGGAAATTATAAAACTTAACACCTACTGCCTAAGAAATTCATTTCCAAGAAATTCATTTCTTACAGGTAAGTTTGGAAACGACCCACGTAAAGTCTAGTAACCATAGAATTACATCTTTAACCGTCTGTTTAAGTAAAGTTCTGAAGATCAAATGCTTCAAAAGTGAGATAGTAGGTCAGACAAGCCCTGAGCCTCCTGTTGAAATGTTACAATAAGAGGAATTAGATCCCAGGTAAGGCAAATCGGGTAGCCCGTGGTATGACCTAAAACAGCACTTTCCCCTCGGCCTCACATGCACTAAATAGTCTTGTATAGTTTCTACACAGAATTGCTATTTCTTTACACATCAGGCAACGCTGAAAATACTACCTTTTTTCTGGAGTAGATAAGAATTATGACTTGCTTATTAGAAATGAGAACTGTAAATGTAGGAATAATGATGGGAAAGGCAAGAAAATGGTTGGAAAGTTACAGAAGAGACGTGGATATTTGCTTTGTTCATGAGACAGGGTGTAGAATTGATACAATTACCTTTAATCACGACGGAGAAAAATATAAGGTTAGCTTGCTTGAAATGAGCACTATAGATGCAGGAATAATGGTAGGAAATGGAGGGAAATGGTTGAAAAATTAAAGAAGAATCTTGAAAATTAGTTGCATTCATGAGACAGGGTATCAAGTGAATACAATTTCCTTCAGTCGCGACCGGGAAAATATAGATACAGAGATTTGAAAATATTATTTTACTCGATATCATTAAGTTACAAGTGTCAACGCAAAGCACATTATTAAAACCTATACGTGGACAGAGAGATGGAATCCCAATGAGAATATTGAAAGAGGGAATTGATTGCTTGGGAAAAATGAAACTAAGTTACGCTTCACCAAAAGGATGAAGAAGAACAATTTACAAATCGTAACAGGCATGGCAAATTGTTGAAATAACCACAATAGTAACCTTATTCTTTTTATTTACGTGAAGGATTTATTTGTAATTCTTTCTGCAATGGAGTAATCGTGGCTGCTTGGGCCTCTGAGATTTCTTATTGAAACAACAGAGACAAGTTCCCATAACGTTTCTATTGTAAAGTTAGAGTGGATCTAACTAGCTCTTTTTTTTAGAGAGAGGAAAATTTTCGAAACGTAAATCTGTCATGTTTTTAATGATCAATAAACTTTTCTCTTAAAAGCTGTGTTAAAACGGTTATAATCAGATTTTAATCTTCCATGTACCTAAAGCAAACATTCTATTTAAAACTTTGTTTCACTACACGATTAATTAAAAAAAAAATCTTGCAACATTTCTTAGTTTATACATGGGTACCACAATTTTCTCAAATCTTTCTACATCGAAATTTAAATGTTTAGCAATAACATTACTGAAGGCAAGGTTTAAACAGTAACAAATATGGACCCTGACTCTTCTTACTTGAGAGAGAAAATTTTTTTTTTTTTTTGTAACTGTGTTTACTAAAACAAACCGGTTAAAATTCACTGTTTTGAGCAGATATTGCTGGCTAATAAGCTCAATATTTCATGTCGGGTTTGGTAGACACAAAGGAATTAATATAGGGAAATGTCATGCCTCTTTTCCATTATGAATTTGGCAAAGCAACTATGTAGGGTTATATTTTTAAGCAAGGCAATTAAGCGAGGTTAGTAAAAGATGCCAGCTCTGCGTAAACTTCTTTTTCGAAGCACAAGTAAATACGATTTTACAATTCATTTCAACAGCTACAAGATTTAAAGTTTACTCCACCTTCCTCACAAATTTATCACAAACCAACTGTATTATTGCTTTTTGTTTCAGAAATTTTTTTTTATTTAAGTAATCTTTAACAGCTACCCGCCCCACTCAGCAAACTGTTCTTTTTATAGTTTCTCAAGTAAGCTCATTACATATAATTTTTTGTATGCAAATAAAAAAAAAACTCTGGGTATTTTACCCTATATGTTAGTCACATCATTTCTTTTCTGATCAGAAAAAGCTTGAGGTTTTTATCCCTGTTTTTGTGGAGTAAATTGAAGGAAGAGAGACGTTCACCGACGTTTCTTTGATCCCCCAGATGATTCCGAAAGTGTAAAACTATGCCCATTACTATTTTGCTTGGAACGAAATTGCATTCTCACTTTACGCCACATGACTTTAGGTGGTACCATTATCATACAAGCGAAACGTGTTGCGAAATGTATCTGGAAATAAACTGTCTATTTTCTTGAAAAGATTAAAAAAAATGGTAATGTAAAATGGAAACATTTGAATTTTCAGTACTTTCAAGCCTGCGCTCATAATGCATTTATAACCTCTCGTAATTCCTAAATGAGATGCTTTGCATTTTTCATGTTTTTGCAGAAGTTATTAAACATCAAATGTCCTCTTGTGATTTCAATAATGCATAGACAATTTTTTTCAGAATAATATGCACTTGAACACGTGAAAACAATAAAAAATCCGTTTCGATATTTCCTTAAAAAATTAAATGCAAAAATATATAAAAAAAAACAGAAAATAAAAGGTCTTTTCTTCTTTCATGTCACTGATAATTTCTATGACTAACATGTGCACATGAACTATGCGACAGAAAAGTTCTATTAATATATTTATACTTCAAATGAGAAGAAAAGAACACAAACAAAATAACCTTTCAATACTAACACTAAGATGCTGTCTAGATCCGATGGTAAAAAAACCAATTTAATTCAGAATCATTACTATACTAATTGTTCAAAATCGTGTTGACATATACGAAGAATTGTGTTTATAAGGTTTACGGTACTTATTCGTTGAACGTTAAAAGATAGGTTGATAGATAAATAGATGGTAAATAATTCGGTGCATTTCTTTAAATCTCTATATCAGTCTGTTTTGGTAATGCGAGGGAATACTGGCACTACGATCAGATACAGAAAAAACCTTCCATCAAAAGGATGATGCTACATTTTATATTAAAAAAAAAGAGTACATGGATGCTTAGACTATAATTCTTTGGAAACCTTTTGTATTTACAGAAGGTTATGATGTAAGTGTTAACGTGACAGGATAGATTTGAAAACAGCAAATTTAAGAGTAAATAACACAATATAGTTTTATTTCATTATAAATTGAATACTTGAACTTCTTGAACAGAGATACAAAATGTTCGGTAAAAAAAAGTGCATCTTCGTTAAATGCCGCAAATGAGAGCCAAATAAATCGCTGAATGTACAGTGAAAATCTTGTAAAATTCTATTAATTTTAATGAATTTTTATTAATTACTTTAATTGTCATTAATTTTAATTATGTTTATCTTAAACCAAATTATTTGTATTGATTAGGATGTCGAATTAAACGACCTAGGTATAATTTAGGGTTTATATACAGAGTATATATATATATATATATATATATATATATATATATATATATATATATATATATATATATATATATATATATATATATATGTATGTATAGTGTTAAAGATATTTATGGCCTTTTCTTGAAGTATAGGCACGTATCTTGGGAAATAAGGAGACAATAGTCAAACAAGTAAATGACTTTATATCATAATAATTTGTAAATCGCACCCAAGAAAATAACACCAGATGTTAGTGTCCCTTTTTCATGTTTTCTATGTAAAAGCGTTCATTCAAATCATGTAAAATCATATTTCCCTTATTGTATACGGAAATAAATGAAACAAAATTAACTAAGGATCCAGTACTGAAACAATTCTTACGTTTCCTAGTAAACTGCAAATCTAATTACATCAATCAGTCTCCAAGCATATGCTGTCATATGCATGTAGGTTTGTTGCTGTGAATGACATATATTTAATTGAGTATTAATTGCTGTGATAATGGAAAAGGAAATTTGAGATCATATTAAAGATATCATGTCTTCAGTATATTTTCAGGTTTAAGGTATCACATACTCTTTTCTCTCTCTGCTAATAGTTTTTATTTCTCGTGATTTCAAATTTATTAACATAACGTTCGGTTTACTGACGCTCTCCGGTATGATATCAGGTCTGCGAACTGCCTGAGTATTTGTTTTGTTTCTTAATCATTTAGGAATGGAATGGAATGGAATATAGAGTTTAGGCCAAATGCCAAGCACTGAGACCTATGAGGTCATTCAGCGCCTGGGAAGGAAATTAAGAGTAGGTAGGTTAGAAAAGATGTAACAGAAAGAAAACCTCGCAGTTGCACTATGAAGTACTTGTTAAGAGAGGGTTGACAGCAAGATGGAAGAAAGAGAATACGAATGGAGGTACAGTAAAAAGAATGAAAGGAGTTGCAGCTAGGGGCCGAAGGGACGCTGCTAAGAACCTTCAGTAATGCCTACAGTGCACCCAGTGAGGTGTACTGACGGCGCTACCCCTACGAATCATATAGGTTTGCCTTTCTTTTTTATTTAACCAATCATATTATATAGATTTACTGTAAGTTTCAGTTATTTCTGTATTTCTTACCCCTTCCTTTACTGAAATGTTATAGTTTTTAGCCATAATCGCCAGCTTAACGGACTCTCTCCCTCTGTTAGAAATGCACAACTACCTCACGCCTAATTATCTTTTGATGACCTAATTTGCTTTAAATGAGAAATTTATTGTTCCACACGATTTCCCATATTGACTGGCCGAGCGGGCTAATCTGCAATTTCATTATCCATAATGGGACGGTTTCCACATTAACCGATCCTTAATGTTTTTCCTCTTACAAACCTTCAGTGGATTCCAGTTTCTTTTGTGCGATGTTTATTGGGAGTCCGACACTTTTAGCAGATAAGAGGAAGTCTTTTATGAGACTTTTTACTGGTCGTCTGACTGGGTCTCTGTCAGATCACTAATATCTGTAAAGTAGTGAATAAGTATATTTTCACCAGGTTAGTCCATGAAAAAACTAGTGCTGAGGATGGTACGTGTTAAAAAAAAAAGAGTATCAGATTTTATGAAGCGCAGATAAAAGGATTAGGCGATAAATGTTTGTTGCAACTGATCTTTGTGAGAGATTTTTTTTTTTTTTTTGGTTACGATGACACAGTAATTTATGTGAGAACACTTGCCTACGCGGCTCTGGAACTCGGTTTAATTTTGGCTGCATGACAACAATCGTCTATTTTTTTTTTTATCCAAATGAGTGTCAACGAATCATGAAGCATAAATCTCGCCGTTTTCTCTTTATAACTGTTGCTGATGAGTAGCTCATTTTCAGCGACAATTACAGTAATATTTCGCATGAATTTGACTTGAATAACTATTTTGAGCAAAGTATATTTCTTAATCAGTTATTTAAGATTTACAAAAAATAACCCATTTTAATAATTCTCACTAATAAGGATACGTTCTTTAAAGTAAATTCCATATCTTATACCTCAATAAGAATTCTTAGAGCTGGGCTTACCTATAACACTAGCTTCGGCTCTTTATTTAATCTTCGTTGGTTAAGCAGATGGAAGAGATATCCACCACAGACTTATGTTAAAAGGCAAGTCCTATTAGAAGCAAGCAATAAAGGTGGAAATAGAGTCAGTGGGATTAACCCAGAATGAAATAGTCCACTTTGGAAAGATGGAACAATGAAAGACATTTCAGAATCTAAGTAACGTCGGCACTGAAAATAAACTGTTAAAGTTTGAGGATGCCTTTCTCTATTGCTTCCTACATGATGTATATATATATATATATATATATATATATATATATATATATATATATATATATATATATATATATATATATATATATATATATATATATATATATATATATTATGAAGCATAAAATTCACCCATTTTCCCTCATTTTCATTAGTTGTATATATATGGCAGTTACAGTAATGTTATTTTGAATTTTACTTTAATATCCATTTTCCCTCATTATATTATATATATATATATATATATATATATATATATATATTTTATATATATATATAATCTTGATATATATATATATATATATATATATATATATATATATATTATATACATATATATATATATATATATATATATATATATATATATATATATATATATATATATATATATATACATACACACACACTAGCTGACCAACCCGGCGAACCCTGGGATAACTCTGAATGACAACTGATAAACTTTCTGTCTGTCTGTCTCTCTCACTCACTTTTCACTCTTTCTCCTCCGTAACACCCTCTCTCTCTCTCTCTCTCTCTCTCTCTCTCTCTCTCTCTCTCTCTCTCTAACACCCCATCTACTCTCTCTCTCACTTCCTCTCACTCTCACTCTCTCTGTGTCATCCACTTCCCAACCCCCGTCCCCTTTGGTGCCATTGATGTCTTACCCCCACAGTATTCTTTTCCTCATATTATATATACCGAAATTAGGTATGATAAATTCGTTAAGTTACTAAGTCTACGGTCATAACCAGCCCCATTTCAGGGAAGCCCTCCCCCCTACCCATTGGTGCCTTTTGGTGCTAGTAATGTCTTACCCCCACAGTGCTGATTTCTAGATAGCAAGTCATATGTATACTAAGTCTGGTTGAAACTGCTAATGCGTTTCAGAGTTATTTACACACACACACACATACATACATCCATTTATATATATATATATATATATATATATATATATATATATATATATATAGATATATAATCAAGAAAGCTACAAACGTCCTCTTAATATCCTCTCTCTCTCTACCTCGGAAATAATATATTTTAAGAAAATATGTTATTTGAAGGGGAATTTTTAGTTTACTCCTTTTGATAATTAAGTCCACATATGTTTCCCTGATATTGGGGATTCGAAACCAGCGACGGACGAGAAATTATCAGGACTACATGCCATAAAAGATAATTTAAATCACTTCATTTTAATAACATAGATTTCAAGGAAACGAGTAATGACTCTAACAGTGTACAGATAACTGAGAAATACTAATATCTTATATTTTGTTAACTAAATTAGAACCTATGCTCCTATATTAGGATAGATATTTACATACAATACTTCAAATAAAATGCTTCAGTAGAATATATAATGAATTTATACAACACAACGATTTAACCTGTCATAACCAATTACCAGCTGCTAAAGAGAAACATTTTTAGTTCCAGTGGAGTGCCCATTTCTACGAATATTTCAGTTCACTAACCCTTTATCCAGTCAATAGGGTAGTCTGAAAAATAGATCAACCGTGTTCTGGAAAAAGATAGGAATTTCATTTTATTTGCAGTTCAGCAAATAAATGCAGTTTTACATTTACGACTGACTGAAGACCAACGCATATTCCCTTTATTAACCTTATGAGAGCAAGTAGATATTTGGCCTTGTCGTCTTTTGAACCTTCACACAACATAGATTTTTTCTTTTTATTTTTATACTAACATGGATATGATAATAACAACCAATGTAAAGGTCGATGAATACGATATAAAACTGTGAAAAGGAGGCATACTTATAAAGCTACATAACAATCTTCGTAAATCTAAGATTTATTCTTTAGAGCAGTTTGGGACAATAGCTTAGGAAATATGTAAAGAAAGATTTGTGTGGCAACGGGAACTCAGAAACAGAAAATAAATGCACAGAAATACGTCGTTTTTTCTACTGAAAAATAAAGCGTGTTTACAAGTATCTTGGCCCTAAATCAAGTACTATTACAATGAACACATTTACAGATGAGACTGTGGTTTACATCATAACTTTAACAATTCTTGTGTGAGCAGGAAGGTAGGTAAAACTTCGTAGGAATTCTTTTTTCGGTACAATTTTCCCGCAATGGAGCATAATGGTATTCCAGAAGTAGGAAAAAAGCATTGGCTATCAGCGTTGTGATGACGTTTCTGGAAGAGATCCTTACTCAGCATATTAAATGAAAATCCAGGAGTTTCACAGTAGTTGGTGAAGCCATTTCCAGTTACATAACATTATTGTAAAGATCTTCAAAATGATAGACGATATTCGTAAAACAAATCTTGTGAACATAACTCTACATTATTATTATTATTATTATTATTATTATTATTATTATTATTATTATTATTATTATTATTATTATTATTATTATAAAAACAAATGGATATCCACAAATATTAATGCATAACTGAAACTAACGTAAGTGCTGTTTTCATTTTCACTTTTTTTTTTTTTTTTTTTTTACCTGACGAGGCAATATAAATCTAAACTCGAGGAGGTTGACACGACGCCACATAGCCTGGCACGCAATATGAAAATATAATGAACCTCATTTAGGAGAACAAATGCCTTACAGTCACCTCAATTACCATTTGGAGATTGCAGTAAGAAGAGACACAAAAACTTCATCTAAAGGCTTTTACAGCAGCGATGACATTTTCTGTGAATGTCACTTTTGTTGTCTTTTGTTTTTGTTGAAGACAGAGTCCTTTCTCTTTCTTCTTATCTTAGTGGAATGAGGAAGGAGACCGGAGATTATAAACATCCCAGAGGATAAGGAGAAGCCTAAAAATTTGATGGAATTTCAAGGCGAGATGTCGTTGGAAATGAGGCGCCTTTCTGGGTAGGCCTTAGCGGACAAGTAACGGTAAAAGAAAACTTTTGTTTCACGACAGACGCAGTGAAAGGGTTTTAGAATGTTTAATACGATTTTTAATAAACGACGAGGAAACGTCACGTTGGCACACGAGTTTCTCATTTTAGAAATAACCGAGTGTGCACAAACACGTACACTAATATATAAATATATATATATATATATATATATATATATATATATATATATATATATATATATATATATATATATATATATATATATATATATATATATATAACTGAATCACGAAAATATGGAACGTGATGGATATATAAATAAAGACGAAATCCACGAGGAAAGAGAAACAACGGAGTGCTGCAGGTCTTTCGACGTTAATCCTTTACTTAGCAGATTGCTAAGTAAAGGACTAATGTCGAAAGACCTTGCAGCTCTCCGTTGTTTCTCTTCCTTCGTAGATTCTAATCTTATATATATATATATATATATATATATATATATATATATATATATATATATATATATATATATATATATATGTATGTATAGTATATATATATCCTATATATATATATATAGGCTCATATATTAAAGTCAAGTTAAATCTCCTGTTTCTTAGGCTCATAAGACAGCCAGTAGGGGACAGGTCCCAATGCCTATGACACGTGGCCAGTGTGTCGCTAGGCACACTGTTTAACTCCCCAGCCTGAGGGCTGGTAACTATTCTCCTACTGAACCTCTCGAGTTTTTTCAGACCTTTAGGTTGACAGACTACAGGATTTGTGCAGTGGCTCAATCCAAGCCATCAGTAAGCGGCAGGATTTGAATCTGGCCCTCTCGACAGGTAGCCGAGAATCATATATATATATATATATATATATATATATATATATATATATATATATATATATATATATATATATATATTTATATATATACATAAATACTATATATATATATATATATATATACATATATATATATATATATATATATATATATATATATATATATATATATATATATATATATATATATATATATATATTTATATATATATATATATACACATACAGACACACACACATGTGTGTGTGCGTGTGTGTTGTCTGTGAGTCTGTGTCTGTATATGTATGTATGTATGTATATACAGTATATATATATATATATATATATATATATATATAGTATATATATATATATATATATATATATATATATATATATATATAATAGATTCTGCTGGTCACTTTTATCAGATACGTATGTAATTTTAGTAACTGCATTGTCTTCTTGACTTTTGGAAACAGGTTGGAACCCTTGCTACGGACATCAGAATTACTTCATTGTCTTGCATTTGGATCTAAGGCTTTGTAGTGACAAGCATATCCAAAATTATGAAGAATTACAAAAGTTAAGGGGATTTTGGCCATTAAAATTACACACACACACACACACACACACACACACACACACACACACACACACACACATATATATATATATATATATATATATATATATATATATATATATATATATATATATATATATATATATATATATATATATATATATATATATATATATATATATATATATATATATATATATATATATAAATATATATTTTTTGTGAATGTTGATTGTTCTATTGCTATTACTTTGGCGTCGGTGATTCTGACTGGGGATCAACACCCCAAAACAAGAAAACTGTAATTAAAAAGTAATCGCAATTTTTGAAGGGACTCGGTAGAGAAATTCTAGATCTTAACTAATTACATGTATTTGCATTCAATCAGAAGAGCAAATTACACAGAGCCATTCACACTGGTTCTTGGCGCTTATGGTATTAATTAACTGACACAAGAATTAGCCAACTGGAGTGCCAAACAATGATGCAATCAATACTGAAACGGTTAACTGACACAAGAGTTCAATAACTTGGGGCGCCAAACAATAACATGCTTAAGGACGTGTTTGTTGCCTGTGGACATAGTGGAGCAGACGGAAGATACAGCGGTATTTGCGGCATGTCTGTAAACGTGGAGAAAAGAAGCATTAACACTCGATAAATTAGAACAAAATCTAACTGTACAAAATGAAATTGCCGAAGACGCAAAGAGGGTGTTGTCGATTTATGATCAGGCAATTTACGGATTAATTCTGATGATTTATATCGACAATGAATCAATGGGTCTTATCACATTGAAAGGAAGGGAACGGAAATGAGAATAAGGACAAAAGGAATGGACCGAAGAGCCTTCTACCCAGGCTTTACCTTTAAATATTGAGTTGAGATTTCGTGCATCAGCCTCAGTAAAGCTTCTATCAAGGGACTTCTTATTTACACTCAGATAGGTTTGGACAAGGAAGCTCCTGGTCAGAATAAAGGATATTCACTAGAAGCCACGAATGACGTGCTTCCTCTATACTGCCTGGGACTCTCTCGCTTAACATCTGTCTTGGCCTTGTGTGCCCTCCTCAGGCTGCCGGCATCCAGTACCTTGGCATGTCAGGTGGGAGGGCTCACTGGTATGTGGAGCTGTTAGACCTCTCCTTCTCTGTCTCTCAGGGACAAGGCGTTAATCTGGAATAGAAGATCCTCAGCCAGAGATCATAGGGGTCAAGTTAGAACGTCGTTTTAGCGAGGTGTAGGAGGGGTGTAATGGAAAGCACTTGGGACCCTGACGAATGTATTGACCTTTTTAAATTGGAACAACATAGAGGGGCAGAGGGCTTGTCTCCTTGGTCTCAGACTGTGTCTTCCAAACGTAAACAGGGTTAGGACAGAAGTATTTATGAATACTTCTATCAATATATATATATATATATATATATATATATATATATATATATATATATATATATATATATATATATATATATAAATGTATATATATATATGTGTGTGTGTGTGTGTATCTGCGTGTGTGTGTGTGTGGTTTTAAAATAAGTCCCTCCTCCTAATAAGAGTGGTTCCTGATAAAAGGAAAGAAATGCTGAATTGTAGATAACCTCGTTTGAATAAACTTCCCACGACACTAACCTCTTAATGCACCTGCCCAGGAAGATCACTGATATTATGTCCATCCCCCATACAAAAACTTACGTGGGGCAAATGCGGCCTTGGATGTGCCAGTGGCCTGATATTCTGATGCCCCGTATCCAAAAGTAGAGGAACATCAAGTAAAGGGTTGTGAGTTATTTTGGGAGGTGGTTGTCCTCGAATACTAGATACAAACTCTCCTTAGGCAAACAGCATCTGTAATTGTTAGGTTAGTCTATTAGTACTGGACTGTTTGCCCTAGAAAGTGTTAAAGAAATTCGCTTGTTCTTATAATATATCCAGTGATGAAGATGGGCTTAGTGAAGGGTTGTGCACCCAAGGTGTAAGACAAACCCTTTAATGACAGATGAGACTCTCTACATGAGGCCAAGGGCATTTATATTTTTACTCCAGTAGGATTCCGAGAAATGGTAGGGAGCATGAGATATGTAATCCCTTACCTGTAACAATAGTAAAGGTTAAAAAGACTTTATAAACACACATAAACACACATAAATACACACACACACACACACACACACACACACACACATATATATATATATATATATATATATATATATATATATATATATATATATATATATATATATATATATATATATGTGTGTATATATATATGTGTGTGTGTGTGTGTGTATGTATGTATGTGCGAGTGTGTGTGAGTGTATACCAGTAATCTCCGGTATGTATGTTTTTATGTTTGTTTGTGTAGTTTGTGTCAGCTGATATGCCAAAGATTAGTTTACATTTTCACAATTGCAACGTTTCTAATGTTATTGTTACAGTGAACATAACTCGAGGTTATGTAACTGATCTTACACCATATAAAGACTTTTTCTGTTTATTTTTCCTCATTGTTAGGAATTGCTCTGAATTTCATCCTTGGTATTAAATTCAATTTTCTATTAACTATTCCCTTAAAAAAGAATTCGCAATTGTTTTCATTTCAATTTAATAATCTAATTATTTACATTATTGTATTTTCTGGCAATACAAGTGAATTACATAACAAAACACAGACTCTCTTCCTTTATAACTTAGGGGAACTTATCTTTCACCCAATTACCATAGAATGTCCTAATTTGCATTAAACAAGATATTTATTGTTGCACACTAGTTCCCATATTGACTATCAGAGCGGGCTAATCTGCGATAACATTACCTATAATGGGATAATTCTCACATTAAGTGAACCCTAATGTATTCTATTTGATGTTCCTCGAGCAATTTGGGTTTTTTATACCATTTTCTTTTCTTTTTTTTTTTGTCAGTGACCCTTTTTGCAGATGAAAGGAGTTCTTTTGTGTTCCTCTCTCTCTCTCTCTCTCTCTCTCTCTCTCTCTCTCTCTCTCTCTCTCTCTCTGGCACTGAGTCCTTGTGACGTAGTATATGAGGCTGTTTCTTTACATATCGTTCACTTTTCTAGTTGTCGCCATCACAAACTAGAGAGAAAGAGAATAGGAAAAAGAACGATGGACAGCGACTCTTCTACTCCTTTATCACCCAGCCTTGAACACCCAACTTGAAACTTCTTGAACGAAAATTTTACTAAACCAGAACTACAGAAGCACTGCCGTAAGTTAGGATTAAATAAAGTATGGATACCTAAGGACAAATTGATCGACCTTATCATGAAAACTTATAAGCAAACTCATCCTACGAGAGAAGAGGAAACGCATTCTGCTCGAATATCACAGTCATTGCTGACTGAAAATGAGGCTATTCGAAAACTTAAAGATGAATTATCCGCTCTTAAAGAAGATCTGAGGCAGAAAACTTTACAAATCAAAGAGCTAAATGCACTTCTGAAGTCTGCTAACGTCACTATAAACAGACTGAATGATCGTCTAACCAACATCGAAGAGTATATACAAACGGACAGGGGAGTAACTTTAGATAATCCTTTATCAGGAACTACAACGCAGGAAGATGGTACACTGCTACTTGGTGATACAAACTTATGCGACATACAGTCAACAGATCTTGGCGAAAAGACTGTTATAAGAACAATAAGCGGTGCCAATATAGACCTCATAAGGAGTTGGGTATCTGAAGAGTTACACTGGACACCTGCAAGATGCATTTTAGTATGTGGTATCTATGATATTTTGGATTGTACAACGTCATCGAACATCCTGGATGACTTAAGTCGTCTCGTTATGGAGCATAAGAAAGTTAATGAAAATATGGAAATCAACGTATGTCAGCTGTTTCCGAACCTTCGTGTTAACGAATATCAGGACATTATTACCTACCATAACAGCCAATTAAGTGAATGGTGTTTAGGCAATGGTACATTAGATATAAACCGTGAGTCGTCTTTCAAGCTAGCTACTGGGGAAACAGATGAAATGTGTTTTCACCAGACCAATGAAAATCCTGGAATTTTCTTGAATAGGTGTGGTGCAAATAGGCTACTCGAGTCTCTTAGTAAGAAAGGCCAGCATTTTAACCTCTGTGATAACTGGAAAAAGTTAAGTATATCTTAGTTTAACCAGAACACTGAGCTGATTAACAGCTCTCCTAGGGCTGGCCCGAAGGTGTGATAACTGGAAGAACGTCAAAAGATCACGTAAGTGGATAGAAACAAAATCAGAACGTAGTGCTATCCATCAGCAAGCACGCCCTCGCATCATAAATACACGCAGGGAATCGGTTACTGGACACCGGTTAGTCCTGGAGCCAAGGGGTGTTTGCATGCATGAAAGGGCCAGAAAATTACCTGCTTGATTTAGTTAGAGGGTCCACTGGGACACCTTTTTAGAGAGGGTAGACATCCAGAAACCCGGCAGTCATCGTGTTATTCAGGGTTTTCGTTGAATTTGATGAAATCAAAATAATTCCTTTTTTTACGTGTATTGGTTACAAAAATTGCAATAATTTGGAAGAACGTAGAAGATTCACAAAATATTGTCAAACGAATAAGAAGTTGATTAACAATCAGAAAGCCATATAGAATTCATCAAAATTTGCAACTTCTTATTAGTTTGACAATACTTAAATCTTCTACGTTCTTTCAAATTATTGTACTTATGTATATATTTATATATAAATATATACATATATATATATATATATATATATATATATATATATATATATATATATATATATATATATATATATATATATATATATATCTGATTAACTGAAGATATGGAGCGTGGTGAATGTATAAATAAAAGCAAATGCCACGATGGAAAAGTGAACAGAGAAGTGGTTGCTACGCCTTTCCACACATAGTACTTTACTAGCAAGCTGATGAAAAATATAAAATTTAATGTTCAAGAGAGCTCGTAAATTGACAGATGACATA
>NC_089783.1:20239281-20281781 GCF_040412425.1 Macrobrachium rosenbergii | reverse complement strand
CGGTATATCTCCGTTGGAGAATTGTCGCGAAGGGAATTTATATAAGTGATAAATGAATTGGAATCGTCAGGACACGAACCGCGACGACAGCTTATTCAGCGACTCCAGTTGAAGCGTAAACCATTGAGCCATCAAGAGAGTATAAGTCTTTTGCCGAGATGTCGTACTGCTTTTACCCGTCGTGGCGGGGGAAAGTGTACTAGCCCCTCGACAATGACCACCTCCGCCATGACAGTTCATTGGTACGTTTGGAACACGCAGCTCTTGTTATGAAATTTTTATCACACCGTGATTTATATACAATCATGAAGCTACAAATGTTGCTTAATATCGAAATCCACGCTACCTCGGTATATCTCCGTTGAGAATTGTCGCCGAAGGGGAATTTATATAAGTGATAAATGGTGGAATCGTGGGGACACGAACCAGCGGAAGCCTGTTCAGCGACTCAGTTGGCGTAAACCATTGAGCCATCAAGAGACGTTGTAGAATGGTTTACGCCAACTGGAGTCGCTGAATAGGCTTTCGTCGCGGTCTGTGTCCCCACGATTCCAATTCATTTATCACTTATATACCTCCCTTCGCGACAATTCTCCAACGGAGATATACCTGATACAAGCGTGATTTCGATATTGGGCTTACATTTGTAGCTTCATGATTGTATATAAACCAGATGTGTGATAAAAATTTCATAACAAGAGCTGCGGTTCCAAACGCATCAATGAACTGTCATGGCGGAGGTGGGTCATTGTCGAGGCTAGTACACTTTCCCGCCACGACGGGTAAAAGCAGTACGACATCTCGGCAAAAGACTTATAATCTCTTTGATGGCTCAATGGTTTACGCCAACTGGAGTCGCTGAATAGGCTTTCGTCGCGGTTCGTGTCCCCACGATTCCATTCATTTATCACTTATATAAATTTCTTCGGCGACAATTCTCCAACGGAGATATACCGAGGTAGCGTGGATTTCGATATTATATTTACATTTGTAGCTTCATGATTATATATAAATCACGGTGTGATAAAATTTCATAACAAGAGCTGCGTGTTCCAAACGTACCAATGAACTGTCATGGCGGAGGTGGGTCATTGTCGAGGCTAGTACACTTTCCCCGCTCACGACGGGTAAAAGCAGTAAACGACATCTCGGCAAAAGACTTATACCTCTCTTGATGGCTCAATGGTTTACGTCAACTGGAGTCGCTGAATAGGCTTTCGTCGCGGGTTCGTGTCCCCACGATTCCAATTCATTTATCACTTATATAAATTCCCCTTCGCGACAATTCTCCAACGGAGATATACCGAGGTAGCGTGGATTTCGATATTAAGCGACATTTGTAGCTTCATGATTGTATATAAATCACGGTGTGATAAAAATTTCATAACAAGAGCTGCGTGTTCCAAACGTACCAATGAACTGTCATGGCGGAGGTGGGTCATTGTCGAGGCTAGTACACTTTCCCGCTCACGACGGGTAAAAGCAGTACGACATCTCGGCAAAAGACTTATACCTCTCTTGATGGCTCAATGGTTTCGTCAACTGGAGTCGCTGAATAGGCTTTCGTCAGCGGGTTCGTGTCCCCACGATTCCATTCATTTATCACTTATATAAATTCCCCTTCGCGACAATTCTCCAACGGAGATATACCGAGTAGCGTGGATTTCGATATTAAGCGACATTTGTAGCTTCATGATTGTATATAAATCACAGTGTGATAAAAATTTCATAACAAGAGCTGCGTGTTCCAAACGTACCAATGAACTGTCATGGCGGAGGTGGGTCATTGTCGAGGCTAGTACACTTTCCCCGCTCACGACGGGTAAAAGCAGTACGACATCTCGGCAAAAGACTTATACCTCTCTTGATGGCTCAATGGTTTACGTCAACTGGAGTCGCTGAATAGGCTTTCGTCGCGGGTTCGTGTCCCCACGATTCCAATTCATTTATCACTTATATAAATTCCCCTTCGCGACAATTCTCCAACGGAGATATACCGAGGGTAGCGTGGATTTCGATATTAAGCGACATTTGTAGCTTCATGATTGTATATAAATCACGGTGTGATAAAATTTCATAACAAGAGCTGCGTGTTCCAAGCGTACCAATGAACTGTCATGGCGGGTGGGTCATTGTCGAGGCTAGTACACTTTCCCCGCTCACGACGGGTAAAAGCAGTCGACATCTCGGCAAAAGACTTATACTCTCTTGATGGCTCAATGGTTTACGTCAACTGGAGTCGCTGAATAGGCTTTCGTCGCGGGTTCGTGTCCCCACGATTCCAATTCATTTATCACTTATATAAATTCCCCCTTCGGCGACAATTCTCCAACGGAGATATACCGAGGTAGCGTGGATTTCGATATTAAGCGACATTTGTAGCTTCATGATTGTATATAAATCACGGTGTGATAAAAATTTCATAACAAGAGCTGTGTTCCAAACGTACCAATGAACTGTCATGGCGGAGGTGGGTCATTGTCGAGGCTAGTACACTTTCCCCGCTCACGACGGGTAAAAGCAGTACGACATCTCGGCAAAAGACTTATACCTCTCTTGATGGCTCAATGGTTTACGTCAACTGGAGTCGCTGAATAGGCTTTCGTCGTGGGTTCGTGTCCCCACGATTCCAATTCATTTATCACTTATATAAATCCCCTTCGGCGACAATTCTCCAACGGAGATATACCGAGGTAGCGTGGATTTCGATATTAAGCGACATTTGTAGCTTCATGATTGTATATAAATCACGGTGTGATAAAAATTTCATAACAAGAGCTGCGTGTTCCAAACGTACCAATGAACTGTCATGGCGGAGGTGGGTCATTGTCGAGGCTAGTACACTTTCCCCGCTCACGACGGGTAAAGCAGTACGACATCTCGGCAAAAGACTTATACCTCTTGATGGCTCAATGGTTTACGTCAACTGGAGTCGCTGAATAGGCTTTTCGTCGCGGGTTCGTGTCCCCACGATTCCAATTCATTTATCACTTATATAAATTCCCCTTCGGCGACAATTCTCCAACGGAGATATACCGAGGTAGCGTGGATTTCGATATTAAGCGACATTTGTAGCTTCATGATTGTATATAAATCACGGTGTGATAAAAATTTCATAACAAGAGCTGCGTGTTCCAAGCGTACCAATGAACTGTCATGGCGGAGGTGGGTCATTGTCGAGGCTAGTACACTTTCCCCGCTCACGACGGGTAAAAGCAGTCGACATCTCGGCAAAAGACTTATACCTCTCTTGATGGCTCAGTGGTTTACGATCAACTGGAGTCGCTGAATAGGCTTTCGTCGCGGGTTCGTGTCCCCACGATTCCAATTCATTTATCACTTATATAAATTCCCCTTCGGCGACAATTCTCCAACGGAGATATACCGAGGTAGCGTGGATTTCGATATTAAGCGACATTTGTAGCTTCATGATTGTATATAAATCACGGTGTGATAAAAATTTCATATATATATATATATATATATATATATATATATATATATATATATATATATATATATATATATATATATATATATATATATATATATGACTTACTGTCTGGAAAATAATACTATGGGGTAAGATATCACAAAGGGCACCAAAAGGGCACCAAAGGGCTTCCCTGAAACAGGGCTGGCTCTGCACGTAGGCTTAGTAACTAAATAAATTCTAAGAATTTCGCTATACATATGAATTACTATCTGAAAAAGAATACTATGGGGGAAAAACATTGCTGGTACCAAAGGGGGTGGGATGGGAAGGGGGTGACGTAAAAATAACCGAAAACGACAGATATTAGTGTCTAATCTGTAGTTTTTGAGGTAGCTGAGATGAATGGTGACACTACCGATGCTCTTTAAGTCCAAGTTCAGCAACAATTGGAAGGTGGGAGGGGTGAGTGTCTACTCCATAGATTTCGAGGTCGCTGAGGTGAAAAGTAACACTCCCGATGCCCTTTAAGTCCAAGTTCAGCCCCGATAGGAATGGGGGTTGAGAAGGGGTGAAATATAAAATGTCAAAAATGCTGGGCAATGAAATTGAAGCAACTACCTTAACAGGAAAGGGAGAGAGTAAGAGAGAGAACAGAGGGTGTGTAAAGGAGGAAAAGAAGAGAGAGAGAGAGAGAGAGAGAGAGAGAGAGAGAGAGAGAGAGAGAGAGAGAGGTTATTGGTTGTCATTCACAGTTTTCCCTGAGCAGCACCTGGTTGGTCAGCTAGTGATATATATATATATATATATATATATATATATATATATATATATATATATATATATATATATATATATTATAAGCTTCTGATCTAAGAAGATCTGACCAACTGAGGGTCTTTACCTAACGTGATTTCATGTGAAAGACTTTGAGCTTATATAATGAGTGGGTGAGAATGCATTGAGTAGTAATTAGTATAAACTGATCACTTCACAATTAAAAGGTATTTCGATCATCGATTTCATGAGTATCATAAGATTATAAAGACTTTTTAATGGTTACCTCATCTGAAAAAACTTTTTTCGTATGAAGAATAAGACCATAAAGTTTGTTACTTAACAATGCAAGTTACAAAATTAAACTTATAAGGTCTTAAAATCTTTAATCTGGAAAACTTCTTACCTATTTTCCTTTTTTTTTCTCATGGCTATGAACCTATATCTTTGTTCTCATATTTCATTAGTAATATGTTCAAGTAAATCTACTCACACACACACACACACACACATATATATATATATATATATATATATATATATATATATATATATATATATATATATATATATATATATATATATATATATATACACACACACACACACACACACACACACACACACACACACACATATATATATATATATATATATATATATATATATATATATATATATATATATATATATATATATATATATATATATATTATGTATATAAAAGTAGATTTACTTGAACATATTACTACTAAAATATTAGAACAAAAATATAGGTTGATAATAACGACACTATATATATATATATATATATATATATATATATATATATATATATATATATGTATATATATATGTATATAAAAGATTTACTTGAACATACTGTATTACTACTGAAATATTAGAACAAAAATATAGGTTGATAATAACGACACCAAACGAGGGAAAGTAGGTTAGAAGTTTTCCAAATTAAAGATTTTAAGACAAGTTTAATTTGTAACTTGCATAGTTAAGTAACAAACTTTATGCTCATATTCTTCATACGAAAAAAAAGTTTTTCTAAGATGAGGTAACTATAAAAGCATTTTTATAATCTTACTAGCTGACCAACCTGGCACTGGCCAAGAAAACTTTGAATGACAATCAATAAACCCTCTCTCTCTCTCTCTCTCTCTCTCTCTCTCTCTCTCTCTCTCTCTCTCTCTCTCTCTCTCTCTCTCTCTCTCTTTCCTGTTAAGATAGGTGCTTCAAGTACATTGTCCAGCATTTTTGTCATTTTATACTTCACCCCTTCTCACCCCCATTCCTATTGGGGCTGAACTAGGACTTAAAGGGAGTATCACTATTCATCTCAGCGAACTCGAAAATTATGGATATGACACTAATATCTGGTATTTTTGACATTTTATTTTTCACCCCTTCCCAACCCCCCTCCCTATTGGGGCTGAACTTGGACTTCAAGGGCATGAGGAATGCCACTATTCATCTCAGCGACCTCGAAAACTATGGATTAGACATTCGGTTATTTTTACATGTCTTCACATTCCCACCCTATTCTTAACCCCCTTCCTATCATGTCTGAACTGGACTTAAAGACCATCAGGAGTGTCACTGGTTATCTCAGCAACCTCGAAAACTATGGATTAGACATTACTATCGGTTGTTTTTGGTTAATTTTACATGTCGCCCCATTCCCACCCCTTCTCTCCCCACTTTCCTATCAGGGCTGAACTTGGACTTGAAGGGCAATGGTAGTGCCACTATTCATCTCAGTGACCTTGAAAACTATGAATTAGACACTAATATGTGTCTTTTTAGTTATCTTTACATGTCACCCCTTCCCACCCCTTCTCACCCGGCCTTCCTATCGGGGCTGAACTTTGACTTAGGGGGCATCAGGAGTGTCACTATTCATCTCAGCGACCTCGATAACTTTGGATTAGACACTAGTATGAGTCTTTTTAGTTATTTTTACATGTCACCCCCTTCCTACCCATTCTCACCCCCTTCCTATCGCAGCTGAACTTGGACTTAAAGGGCATCAGGAGTGTCACTATTCATCTCAGTGATCTCAGAAACTATGAATTAGACACTAATATCTGTTTCTTTTGCTTATTTTTACATGTCACCCCCATCCTACCCCTTTCTCATCCCCTTTCCTATCAGGGCTGAACTTGGACTTAAAGGGCATTGGGAGTGTCACTATTCATCTCTGTAATCTCGAAAACGATGGATTACACACTAATATCTGTCGTTTTCAGTTATTTTTACATCACCCCTTCCCACCCCTTCTCACTGCCCCCCCTCCCTATTGGGGCTGAAATTAGATTTAAATGACATTGGGAGCATCACTATTCATCCCAGTGACCTCGAAAACTATGGATTACACATTAATTTGTGTCGTTTTCAGTTATTTTTACATGTCACCCTTCTCACCCCTCCCCCCTTCCTACTTGGGGCTGAACTTGGACATTCAGCAGGGCATCATGGAGTGTCAATATTCTTCTCAGCGACCTCCTAGACTACTTGGATTAGGGACACCAATATCTGTCGTTTTCAGTTACTTTTAAATGTCACCCCTCCCACCCCCACCCCCTTTGGTGCCAGTGATGTTTCATCCCAACAGTATTCTTTTACAGATATTAGGTCATAATAGGTATACCAAGTTTGGTTGAAATTGTTCATTGCATTTCAGAGTTATCCTGGAACATACATACACATACATTCATTTTTATATGTATATATAGATGATGCTCATAAAATCAGTAATCGATATACCTTTTAATTGTGAAATGATCAGTTTCTGCTCAATGTATTTTCTCCTACTGATTATAAAAGCTCAAAGTCTTTCTCATAAAATCACTTTAGATAAAGGTCCTAAGTTGGTCAGATCTTCTTAAATAGGAAGCTTGTAATTCATTTGTTCTGCCCTAATGGAAACTTGATTGCGTTCTTATGAGCAGTTCTATTTCCAATGCATCCATTGTTGCCTGTTATGCGGTTTTCAGGTAATGTAGTTAATCAAAAGAACGTATTAATCATGAATTATTTTTTAATATAACCATATATTGCCCATTTACAGAACTATGCTTTCAATTGCCATTGAATTCAATAATGATTCTTATTTTTATAGGCGTATCAAAAATCGAAAGTACAACCATATTTCACCCCAACTAACCATGAACTGTTCATAGCTTCATATAAACTTTTTTATAAAGAAAACATTTCCTAATATTTTTATCTACAACAGTAAAAGAAGCAATGAGACTAATCTAACATATTTTTTACTGAGAAAATCTATCGTCCTTTGATAAAATGACTATATTTCATATTTTATCTTCTGTAATCTTATTCAGTGGACACAAATGTATCTTCATATCTTATTATCATATCTGATTTATATTCACATGCACACACACACACACACATATATGTATATATATACTGTATATATACACACACACACACACACACACACATATATATATATATATATATATATATATATATATATATATATATATATATATATATATATATATATATATATATATATTTATATTAGCTGACCAACCTGGCACTGCCCAGGAAAACTGTAAATGACAACAGATAAACTCTCTCTCTCTCTCTCTCTCTCTCTCTCTCTCTCTCTCTCTCTCTCTCTCTCTCTCTCTCTCTCTCTCCCTAACAACCTCTTTACTCTCTCTGTCACTTCCTCTTCCTCTCACTGTCTCTCTCTCTCATTCTCTCCCTTTTCTGTTAAGATTGTTGATTCAGTTACATTGCCCAGCATTTTTGACATTTTATATTTCACCCCTTCTCAACTCCCATTCCTATTGTGGCTGAACTTGGGCTTAAAGGGTATTTGGGGTGTCATATTCATCTCAGAGACCTCAAAAACTATGGATTAGACACTAATATCTGTCGTTTTTTTTTTTTTTTCACCCCTTCTCACCCCCACTTCCTATTGGGGCTGAACTTGGGCCTAAAAGGCATCAGGAGTGTCACTATTCATCTCAGCGACCTCAAAAACTATGGATTAGACACTAATATCTGTTGTTTTCAGTTATTTTTGCATGTCATCTTCTTCCCACCCCACCCACTTTGGTGCCAGTGATGTCTTACCCCCACAGTATTCTTTTCCAGATAGTAAGTCATAAGTATACCAAAATGAGGTATGATAAACCAGTAAAGTTTAGTTACTAAGTCTGCCAAGCAGAACCAGCCCCATTTTAGGGAAGCCCTTCCCACCCCAACCCCTTTTGGTTCCCTTTGGTACTAGTGATGTCTTACCCCCACAGTATTCTTTTCGTGATAAAAAGTCATATGTATACCAAGTTTGTTTGAAATTGCTCAATGTGTTTCAGAGTTATGCTGGAACATACACAGGCATACACACACATGCATCCATATATATATTTATAATATATATGCATAACATATGCATATATATACATATATATATATATATATATATATATATATATATATATATATATATACAATATATATATATATATATATATATATATATATATATATATATATATATATATATATATATATATATATATATATATATATATATATATATATATATATATATTGACAAATTAATTTTGCTCATCTTGCCAATAATTACACAGATTTTCCAATTTTACCTTTGTCTGAATAGCAATATCCCTCCAATATTCTATGCCAAGATGTTTATAACAAATACATTTCCCCACTTCACCACTGAGTGCATTTCCGGATGTATTAATCCTACACATTAAATCATTACAGTATTCCCAGATATGTGCAGTAAATATTTAATCACAGAGTCTGGTTCTGGCTGTAGTATTCTGGTGCTAATGTGTGGAAATGTATTTGGCTATGATAAAGCGGGAGGGCACCTTTTGTTATTCAAATACATTATAAACCTATTTCAGACTTTTATACGTGATGGCTTAATTCTACTTATATAAAATACTAGTTGACCAACCCAGCACTGCTCAGGAAAACTCTGAATGTCAGCCGATAAACTTTCTGTCTCTCTCTCTTCCTTTCCCTCTTTCTCCTCCCTAACACCCCTCTACTCTCACTCTCTCACCTCCTCTCCCTCTCACTCTCTTTCCCTATCACTCTCTCCCTTGCCTGTTGAAGATAGTTGCTTCAACTACATTGCCCAGCATTTTTTGACATTTTATATTTCACCCCCTGCTCACCCCCTTTTCCTATTGGGGCTGAACTCAGACTTAAAGGTCATCAGGGTGTCATTATTCATCTCAGCAACCTCAAAAACTATGGATTAGACATTATTATCGGTCATTTTTGACATTTTTTGCCTCTTCTCACACCCCCTTCCTATCAGCAATGAACTTGGGCTTAAAGGGCATCAGGAGTGTCGCAAATCATCTCAGCGACCTTGAAAACTATGGTTTCGACACTAATATCTGTCGTTTTCGGTTATTTTTACATGTTGCCCCTTCCCAGCCCCACCCCCTTTGGTGACAGTGATGTCTTACCTACCCCACAGTATTCTTTTCCAGTTAGTAAGTCATAAATATACCGAAATGAGGTATGATAAACCAGCAGAGTTTATTTAGTTACTAAGTCGTTGAACAGAACCAGCCCTGATTCAGGGAAGCCCTTCCCACGCCCACCCCCTTTGGAGCCCTTTGGTGCTAGTGATGTCTTACCCCCACATGATTCTTTTTGTGATAGTCAGTCATATGTATACCAGCTTTGGTTAAATTGCTCGATATATTTCAGTTATGCTGACATACACACACATACACACATATACATCCATTTTTATAAATATAACTAGTGATTTAGATTTAAAACAGGTTTTCATTTCTAATTAGAGCATTATGTTTACTACATTCAATATGTTATTTCACTGTTGGTCTAAAAGAAATTGAAGGGTATAATGTATGTTTTGCTTTAGCTTTCATGTTTGTTATATCTATTGGAAAAATGTCTTCAAACTTTGAATATTCTAACTCACAAATGTTTGTTATATGCCACTCGCCTGAGACCACCATGAGCTTCCCCTTTTCTTTAGCTGATAGGTTTACATCTCAATGCAGAAACTGCACATGAAAATAATAAAAGGTGAAAGTGCAGTTGGGCAGGATGACAACAATGTTTATCAGGAAACTTGCGTATTGGTTTTCCCTTAGGTTATTTAATTTGCTGTTTTCTGATCTTTAAATAGCTATTCATCATTTTACTTTTCAATGAACATGAGCCAGATATGGGATATATAAATCATTACATCTGACTTCTCGATGGATCTTTCCTGCAGTGTATTTTATTTCTTTTCAGAAGGGATTTTTTTTTTCAATTTAGCATTGAAACAAGCATTTTATTGAGTCAGCAGTTTTCAATAAGTAATGCAAAGGTTGTACATAGTCATGGGAACTGACTATTTTAAATAATAAAGGAAAGTCTAGAAACTATCTTTTTCTGTCCATCTGTCTGTTTCTCGCTCTCTAGCAAGAAGAAGAAGAAGAAGAAGAAGAAGAAGAAGAAGAAGAAGAAGAAGAAGAAGAATTAACAGCCAAAATATTTTTAAGTAATGTACCCTATATGCCGGCATATAAGGCGACTTGACGTATAAGACGGCCCCCCATTTTTTGTGAAAAGATGTTTTAGAGGTATGTTCGTCGTATAAGACGACACCCAGTTTATTAAATTAAATGACTATCAGCTGATGTCAGTTAGTTGGTACATAAAGAAAATCAATAATTATTGGAATTATCGCACCAAAAATGTGTAAAATCAGTAACTTTAAGATTTTAAAATCCTTGGCAAACCTCACCATTATGAAAAAATACTTCTGTATTCCCTTAGGAAAAATATAAACATCGCGACAAATGCTCAACGCCTGTGACGTCACTATCGGCGGAGTAATACCCGTTGGAGTAGATATGCATGAATGTGTTCCTTTAAAATTGGATATCGATACCACAAACCCTTTATTTCAATTATGAAAATACTACCAAGAAACTATTGTCCTTTAGTAAACAACATGGCTTGTAAGTCGAACACGACTGAGAACTACGAGCATGGCTATGTTTCGTAAACGAGAAAGTTAGGCTACCCCGATTTAACCATTTGGTAACTTCAAATTATCTATTAATGTTAAAAGAGCATTGTATAATAAGTATCAATAACAAAATTGTCTAATAATATTGCCTTACAATCATGGTACCCTGGATAAAGCTAGTAACATGAGAGAACTCGTTCATCCTAACGTTTAATTATGGTAATTACCTACAATAATTACTGTAATTACAGTTGTTTTGTTTACAGTATCGATAGTTGTGACAGTAGTTAACTATTGACTGAACTATCGACACCTCAGGGGTTAGCCTATCATTAAAAACCTCGGCTGGATTAATGCTTGCTTTAATCCAGCCGTTTTGGGGAGATTTTTTAAGGTTAAAAGGTCGTCTTATACGCCTGCACATACAGTAATTACATAAATGGTTGCCGTAAATAAATTTTCATAATCCCAGAAGAAAGACTTCGCAAATATATTGTCTGTACTATAGCATATCTATTATTGCAGTACATAAGTATCTGGTTGCATAACCACCAGATAGACATTTTAGATTTTAAAAATAAGAACTAAATGCTAAGTATGAAATCCCTAAGTATATCTGATACCAAGTAGTTAAGTAAATATATATATGTGTATATATATATATATATATATATATATATATATATATATATATATATATATATATATATATATATGCATATATATATATATATATATATATATATATATATATATATATATATATATATGTATATATATATGTATATATGTGTGTATATATAATTTTTCACTAGAAAAGAGTCCACAGTCTATAATCTGCATACCAAGTTATAACTATAGTATTTCGGTTTACAAAGTAATTCAAAATGTTGTAAATACCGAAGTTTCCATAGCATGTTCAGATATACCATACATGAAAATTTTTAAAAATCCCAATGGAATGAGAAAAATATCATTTCTAGTATCTCTCGATAACAATGACATGCATCTCACAGGAATATAAATAAAACGGAAGAGCCACAGAAACGGATAACTACGACATCTAAGTACCATAAAATCAATGCTATTGATGTCACCAAGTTCCGTAAACCTTATGGGCATCCTACATCTGGAACTCGTCTTCCATTACTGATGGCTTTGGGTCACACAACTCTGCTGTTGAAACAAATGGTTTTAAGTCACACCACCTCATTGCATGAAAGGAAAGGAAATTACTTTGCTCACTGGTTTGTTTGCTCTCTGTTTTTTTAATTAGTTACTTGCTCGTTCTTTAGGATGAGGTAAGTTTAAACTACTTTGCTTCAGTGGTACACTGTATACTTTTCTAACAACGAGCACTATGTAAAACCTAATGTCTCTCATATTATGAAACAGTGTAGGATGTTTTTGGTGAGGAAAAACTTCCATGTATGGGTTAAAAGGGAAATGTGTAGCAACCTCATAATTATAATTATTTTCGAAAAAGTTGAAATATTACACTAAAAGTAGAAAAAATATTTGATTTTTAAAAAGGGAACAAGTACCTGGTTTCTAAGAATTTTTCGGTTATTATTATTATTATTATTATTATTATTATTATTATTATTATTATTATTATTATTATTATTATTATTATTATTATTATTATTATTATTATTAGGTTTTGATTTATTGATTGTTCACTAGAGGTAAGAATTTTCAGTATTCTCTATATTTTATGCTGTTTTTCCTTGTTCTTAGAGGTTAGTATTGCTTAGTTGTTTTATATATTTTTAAGGCAGGAAACTAATACAGTTACAAAAAAAATATTTTTTGAATTTATATTGTTCAAATCAGCTAAGCAACAAGAACAGTTCAGTTATCCAGATAGCCTAGATGTCATAATCCGGTTCTTCATAAACATCATCCAGCAAGATAAAATGGAAAAGAATCTCATATAACATTTCAGATATAAACGAAACTCGGTGATTTGAATGAATAAGAGTTACAAAAAAGTAAATGAAAATATTGTAGTAAATGATAACCATTTCATTTGTACAGATTTTAGTTTTCTGTAAAAGGAAACTGTTGAGATGGCTAATTGTCTGTCCGTCCGCACTTTTTCTGTCTGCCCTCAGATCTTAAAAACTGCTAAGGCTAGAGGGCTGCAAATTGGTATGTTGATTATCCACCCTCTAATCATCAAACATACCAAATTGTAGCCCTCTAGCCTCAGTAACTTTTATTTTGTTTAAGGTTAAAGTTAGCCATGATCGTGAGTCTAGCACCACAATAGCTGCCAACAACACAGTCCACCACCGGGCCGTGGCTGAAAGTTTCATGGTCGGCGGCTGAGAGTTTTATGGGCCGTGGCTGAGAGTTTCATACAGCATTTTACGCTGTGTAGAAAATTTGATTGCGCCGAAGAAACTTCGGCGCATTTTTTACTTATTCTATGCAATATCTATGGTGATAGCAACAGGAAAGAAAATTATCAATGGTGACACGAAAGTTCCTACATAAAACCTTTTTTAAATTAAGTATGCATGGCCCCGTTTCACACTTCTGAGGAATATATATTAGGGGATTTTCTCCTGGGGATACCTTTCATGCGAAAATATGACTTTTCTGCATGTTGTTATTGAAATATCAACGCTTTCCCAGTAAACAAAAAAAAAAAAAGATATTTCATGCATAACACCAAATAATTTTATTTCATGTTTTTTGTATTCCTCAAAATACAGGTAATGCTCGTTTTAGTAAAAACTTCCTTTCCAAAATAAAATATTCTGTGTTTTCTCCATCAATGTGTTTATCGGATGACTACATCTGTTTTTCAAAATATACATCTAACTTTATACTTTATATATATATATATATATATATATATATATATATATATATATATATATATATATATATATATATATATATATATATTTTAATAGACTATTCACAGACAGTAGTGATAGCCTTTGTATTATTTTAAAAGGGAAGCAGTCGATTACAGTATGTGAATTAATCTTTCCTATTTCTGAATTCAGATATATTCATTCTATTCCACAAGAAAGGGAACTGACGTTTATGTAATTTTTAAAAATAGTAAATAGATGGATACTAAGGAAAATATGCTTTCTATAAATGCTTTTCTCCTTAAAAAAGGAATGAGTTTTCTTGCCTTATCGAGTGGTCATTTATAAAAATAGCTGCTATAAGATTGTTACTGATGTATCTGAATGGAACCTATTATCACAATAATGAACAAGATCATCCATGTCTTGAAAGCAATTATATACTGAAGGGGTAAGCTGTACATATTATGCACTTTCAGAGAAGGTAATGTGTTTCTAAGTGTTTATTTTAACTGAAAAGTTTGTACACCTAACACCGGAGCTCTAAGATATTAAGCTGCAACCTCTAAAATAATCTAAGCTTGAAGGCAGATATAAAAAAAAATTACCTCATGAAGCTGTGGTAAAATACAATAGAAAACGAACCTTCATTGCCTCTCATAAAGAAAACTATTTCATAATGAAACTTCACTGCCTCTCATAAAGAAAATGATTTCATAATCCTTTCGCAGTTAAATGTAGATGAAAGGATAAAGACAATTTATGTAAAAAAAATTATTATTACGGCTGCCATTCGAATAAGGCAGTGACTTCAGTATAAAAAATATCGCTAAAATGTAATGAATCGAACATTTATTAGAAGCTTGGATTTCAAAGGTAACTGTATTACTTAGCTCTTTGCCTTGTTTCACCTTTGCCATTAATGAAACCTTTCTTTTCATAAAATGTTCTGTATTTCCACGAAGTTTGCGGTAATTAGTTTAGCTAACTGATAGTGTAATTTTGAGTGATTATAAATGAATATCATCTTTAAATAACTGAACAGACAAGAAAGTATCAGTTCAAATTAATTTTTAGTTTAATCTTGAAATATTACTGAAAAATTACAGCGGGATTCACTTTGCAACAGCAGTTAAAACCTTTGAATTTTTCACATACTTGATGAAGATAATTTACTTTTAGTTTTAGTTCTAGTTACTATAATTTTGATTGTCAATTATGTCAATTGGCATAATTATAAAAGAATTTCAGCATAAGTAAATCCCCGAATTTTACAAATAAACCTGTGGGTAACTAAGAATATTACAACAATATAGACTAGTTCATAGAAAAATGAATTATCTGATTTTATAAAACGTAAATTTATTTTTTATTTTGCGTCTAATCAGTGATGGAAAATACAAAATCAAATGACCATCAAAGCAGACAAAAGCTAGTATTCATTGTCGGTATCAATGATTGCATAAAGCAACAGTTTATAAAACATCATTACAAAGTTTTCGTTTTCTAAATTAACAGTAATCATTAATGGCATTATCATTGTTGGCAACAATGCCTCGCTATCATAATTTTTTTTGGTTTTCCTTTCTGATTCTGTGAAAAACGCAAAAGATATTTTATCCAGAGAAGAGCTTTACAGAAAATGTGAGTTATGAAGAGCAGGTAAAATAAAAATCCAATCGGATTAAATTATATTTCTTATTTTCTCGTATATGTTAGTCGAGTATCAGCTCATATTAGTAAAATGCGAACACATAAAAGACTTAGACACCTAATAATAATTGTTCTGTCTGCTTGTTTGACCATTTTGAAAGATTCATGTCTTTTCCCATCTAACTTTTTATTGCAATCAAATAGCGCACAAAACTGTGTCATCGAATTTGTCGGGTTGGAAACCTACAATTTTATTATGATATAAAATTATAGATTTGATTCTACTTTGCTTTGAAAGCACATTTATTGATTAACTGTTCACTGTTGAGACAGTTCATACTTTTACTGCTTTAAACTTTCAATTTAGATATCAGAATTACATTTAATATGCCACCGTGCACTTTAGGTCCTTTTAAAATCCCAAACATTTTATTCTATTATTTTAGGAAAGAGAATTAACATTTATGTCACGTAGTAAAAGACAAAAATAAGGACATTATTTTATAGTGGGTTTCTCTTGAAATAAATATTTCTAGAAATCTGTTACCATTTGGTAAAAATAAAAACATAAATTTCAGGTCTGCTCATGCCAGCTTCTGCATCCAGATACTTGGAAAAACCTACACAAAAATTATCGAATATGAAAAAGTATTGAAAGGAATATTGTAAAACACCAAAGAAAGATGAATCAGTTTATTATGTGATGATTTCAGGCGAGAAATGAAGATTGCTAAAGGGAAGTTATATCACCTTCAAGATATTTCATCTTTTTCACCTTCTATATCTCTTTCATGGCTTTCTGATATTTTTTAAACATAAAAAAAGATAACTTTGATAATATGAAATAAAGAAAACAATAAAAATATTAAATAATTACAAAAGTTAACAGTCATGAAGAAAAATCTGTTAACCAGAAGAGAGCTTATTATGCTAAAGCCTGCCAGAAGTAAATAAATGGAGTCATATTTGTGAATGTATAGTTTGTATGCAGAGGAAATAAATTAGCAGCTTTAAAAGGAAACCATGAAAATATATGATGTAGTTAAATTTTCTTTCGATTGTTAATGGCAAAATTATAATTCTGTAACCTTACCGACGAATTGTTGGTTAGGTTACAGTATTATCATTTTGCCATTAACAATCGACAGAAAATTTAACTACACCATATATTTTCGTGGGTTCCTTTTCAAGCTGCTAATTTATTTCATCTGCATACAGACTATACATTCACAAATATGACTCCATTTATCTACTTCTGACAGGATTTAGCACAGTAAGCTCTCTTCTGGGTAACAGATTTTTCTTCATGACTGTTAACTTTTGTAACTATTTAATATTTTTACTAATTGTTTTCTTTATTTCATATTATCAAAGGTATCTTTTTTATGTTTAAAAAGCATCAGAAAGGCATGAAAGAGATAAAAAGGTGAAAAAGATAAAATATTTTAAAGCTGATATAACTGCCCTTTGGCAATCCTGATTTCTCGCCTGAAATCATTACATAATCAATTTTATTTATTATTGTATGATTTTATTTCTCCAAAAATCCCTTAGAAAGTTATATTTAACTTCATTCCCTCATAGCAGATTTTGTTGGAGGTATCGTTACCATTCAATATATTGTTTTGTGTGGGAAAATGCTGGTGATTAAGAGGAATCTTTAATATCATACTTGTTTTTTAAGGTCTCATTATTTTAGACAGAAAATAAGTAAAATTATGCATGCTCATAAGGCAACTTTGTAGGATTCATACTCCTCTTATCTCAGAGAGGTAGACTAAGCATCAGTGTATCTGTTCATAAACTTCATGTGCTTTCTTAAGAAAAGGGAGCCCAGTAGTTAAAGACTATATTGGAAATGTACCACCACCGCCATCTTTCTACCAGGACACCACTGCAGTTTCAAAAGAGGGCACCTTCAGAAAATATGGTCACCTACCAATACTTGACAATGAGATGGCCAGGTTACATCATTATCATTGACTCCAGCGCCTTATCACGCAAAAGGGCCTCTGAGATATTCCGCCACTCATGTATTCCCTTTTCTTTATATTCCGCAAATAATATGCTCATTTCTAGCCTCCGTCCTCATAGTTCTCATCCAAGTAGGTCTTCATCTTCCAGATATTCTGGTATTCACTTAGTACTTTCCAGGGGGTTGTTTGAAGGACGTGTTCAGACCATTTCCATTTTCCTTTCAACATTATCTCATCTGCGTATGGAACTTCTATTCTCCTTAGGAAAGGTAGTTGGCATGGGACTAGGGCAACAAAGTGTAAGGCTATCCGAGTAGATAACGCGCTTTTAAATGAAGAACTTGACCTCAAACGATAGCGAGTTTAGGAATCCTCCAATTCTTTGTCCACCTGTCAGGCGTGAGTTTTTGGTTTCGAACGGTCTGTATGGTCTTTTGTATTGCCCCTCTAGCATGTGTATTGTAAATTACTACCATTAGGTATCAGACCTCCGATAATATATTAGATGCACAGACGATGCTGATGCAGATTTATAATAAATATATATATATATATATATATATATATATATATATATATATATATATATATATATATATATATATATATATATATATATATATAATCATGAAGCTACAAATGTCGCTTGATATCAAATTTACGCTACCTCAGGAATATCCCCGATGGGGAATTATCACCGAAGGGGAATTTATAAGTGATAAATGGACTGGTACTGCAGGGTCTCGATCCCTCGATGCAGATACTTATCCAGCGACTCCAGTCGACAGTCTACCCACTGAACCATCAAGAGAGGCTCAGTGGGTAGACCGTCGACTGGAGTCGCTGGAGTCACTGGATAAGTATCTGTGTCGAGGGATCGAGACCCGGCAGTACCAATCCATTTATCACTTATAAATTCCCCTTCGGTGATAATTCCCCATCGGGGATATTCCCGAGGTAGCGTGAATTTGATGTTAAGCGACATTTGTAGCTTCATGATTGTATATAAATCACGGTGTGATAAAAAATTTCATATATACAGTATATGTGTGTGTGTGCGTGTGTGTGTTTGTGTGTGTATGTGCATTTGTGTGTCTATATCTGTGTATATGACATTTGCCAAAAATAATCTTTTTCACATAAATATATGTCACGCTTCACTTTCTAGTAAAACTCAGTCATAAAACATTTTTTCCTCTTACATTTTGTTATCCCCTTGAGTCTCTCTGGAATGGTACCTCGTTTCTAGGGAGATCTCGCCTTAAAGTTCCATCACATATTTCACCTTTACCTGAGCCCCTAAGACGTTGTTGATATAAGGTACCCATCCTCATTCCGAGAGAAGTAGAAGGAAAATGGACTGTGTTGTCGCCTACAAAATAATCAACTGGAGGAAAGGGTCATTTACGGGGAAGTCTCTTCATGATGTAGAGAATAGGCTTCAATGAAATTCGTGCTACTGTTTTTTGTGGAGGTTTAATATGTTATTGTGTCAGGCTTTCTTTGAATGGTTTAGTTTCCGACTAGTTTATGAAACATGACATTTTGTATGAGATTCCTGTAGTTTGGTTTTATAGTATTTCCTGATATATAAATGTGATGTATATTTGTTTCATATCTGTTGTCTGATATCAGTAGTCTAAGCATTATGCAAGATGATTGCCCCTGTAATATAATAATAATAATAATAATAATAATAATAATAATAATAATAATAATAATAATAATAATAATAATAATAATAATAATAAAAATATGTGGTGTTGAAGGTGATAGCTACATCAGTGGCATTCAATTTGTATAGAGTTTTCTCTATTTTTCTAATAATTGATTTTTCTAGATTATTGGTCATACCTGGCGTGTTACTGGCAGAATGCAGTAATCTAGAAAACTCAATTATTAGAAAAATAGAGAAAACTCTATACAAACTGAATGCCGCTGATGCAGCCATCAACTTCAACACCACGTGTATAAAAGAGGGTCTACTACCTATTTATAATAATAATAATAATAATAATAATAATAATAATAATAATAATAATAATAATAATAATAATAATAATAATAATAATAATAATAATACATGAGACAGACAAAATAACTGGCCAGCGATAAAACATGGCAGTGGCTACAGAGGGGAGAACTCAAGAAGGAAACAGAAGGAATGCTAACAGCGGCACAAGATCAGGCCCTAAGAACCAGATATATCCAAAGAACAATAGATAGAAATAAAATCTCGCCTATATGCAGGAAGTGCAGTATGAAAGACGAAACCATAAACCACATAGCAAGCAAATGTCCGGCGCTTGCACAGAACCAGTACAAAAAGAGGCATGATTCAGTAGCAAAAGCCCTCAACTGGAGCCTGTACAAGAAACACCAGCTAGCTTGCAGCAATAAGTGGCACGAACTCCAACCTGAAGGAGTGATAGAAAACGATCAGGCAAAGATCCTCTGGGACTATGGTATCAGAACAGATAGGGTGATATGTGCCAATAGACCAGACGTGACGTTGACTGACAAAATCAAGAAGAAACCATCACTCACTGATGTCGCAATACTATGGAACACCAGAGTAGGTGAGAAAGAAAGAAAAAAAATTGATAAATATCAAGACCTGAAAATCGAAATAAGAAGGATATGGAATATACCAGTGGAAATTGTACCCATAATCATAGGAACACTAGGCACGATCCCAAATTCCCTAAAAAGGAATCTGGGAAAACTAGATGCCGAAGTAGCTCCAGGAATCATGCAGAAGAGTGTGCTACTAGAAACAACGCACATAGTGAGAAAAATGATGGACTCCTAAGGAGGCAGGATGCAACTCGGAACCCCACACTATAAAAACCACCTAGTCGAATAGGATGACTGTGATAGACCAAAATGATAGTAATAATAATATGATAGAAACTCAAAGTTTCTCTAACATAATATATAAGAAGGAAGGAACACTAAATATGACCCATTTTTTTTCTCTCATAATGACTTCATATTCCTGTAATACCTTTCCTAGAATTCCTTAGAACGCAAAGTGATGACGGTTCCCCCTCCCCCACGCGGGATTTCCCTTTGTGTAAGGGGGATGTTTGTTGTATTTTATAATTTTAGCGTCTCTCTCTCTCTCTCTCTCTCTCTCTCTCTCTCTCTCTCTCTCTCTCTCTCTCTCTCTCTCTCTCTCTAGTTTGTTTGGGTACGTATAATTAAATACTGGACAGCAGAAAAAGTAACGAGTTCTCTCTCAACAGTAGTACAGCAACTACCAGCATATTACGCAATTTGTTTGATCTTTCTCATATAATTTCATTTCTAATAACATACTTTGAAATATATATTATCATTATCAGGAATTAATATAATTTTCTAATTATTAGTTCTCAGGTGAAACAGGATATTATCATAACTACCACAGGGCCTAGTTGTACTGCGTAATTAATCAATGGATTGAGAACAGTGAAAAATACTGTATATTGATAAATTAGTGTTATTAGTTAAATTCTTTTTATGTAAAAAATAGGATATATATATATATATATATATATATTAAGTATATATTTTATATATATATATAATATATATATATATATATATATATATATATATATATATATATATATATATATATATATATATATATATATATATATATGCCTAGTTGTATTGCGTAATTAATTAATGGATTGAGAACAGTGAAAAATACTGTATATTGATAAATTAGTGTTATACTTAAATTCATTTTTTGTTCAAAAAATAGATATATATATATGAATATATATATATATATATATATATATATATATATATATATATATATATATATATATATATATATATATATATATATATATATGAAATTATCCATGTTTTGTCTTATTTTAAAACCTTTATATGCAATTTATTTATAACAAATACCTTTTAAATACCTTATGTTATGAGTTTTTTTATATATACAGTTCTCCGTTAGTAGACAAAAACGTTTATTTAGAATATCTTTTTACACAAAATATCAGTGAGGGTTGAACTGATATCGATTTATATTTTTGAAAATTAAAGCTGTAGTAGTTTGATACATCAATGTAAATATGACCTGGATTGTAAAGGTCATGGTGGCATCAAATACAGCAGCAATTAAATGAAAAACCATGGAAAGAGAGACTTTTATTTTTATGTTTCAGAGAGATAAGAACCTGATTCAGTATAAATATTTACCAAGAACTATAAACGTAGAATATGAACGTGAAACTATACATGGCAGAAAAAGATAGAGTTCAGCAAAAAATAATTTTCTAAGTTGAAAGATAAAAGCAATTGTCTGGGGCTCGTTTCAGTTTGAAGTGTTATTACATTCCATGGACATGAGAGATAACTTGTTTGTTCTGCTTGATGTGCGTTTCTTTAGCTATACTGCTATTTTTTGTAAATACAATTTCTCTTTTTTTTTTTTTTGGTGAGGTGTGTCATACCAAAGGAATTTATTCCCTTAATGTGTTCTTACTAAAAATATTGCTGCATCTTTATTTATAACATCGTATTTTTTAGTTTTCTGTAAAGGAAAACTATTGAGATGGCTGTTTTTCTATCAATCTGCACTTTATTTCTTTTATTTCCGCCCTCAAATCCTAAAACCTACTGAGGCTATAGGGCTGCAAATTGGTATGTTGATCATCCACCCTTCAATCGTTAAACATACCAAATTGCAGCCCTATAGCCTCAGTAGTTTTTATTTTATTCAAGGTTAAATTAGCCATAATCAAGCGTCTGGCACTGCTATAGGTGCCAACAACACAGGCCACCACCGGGCCGTGGCTGAGAGTTCCATGGGCGTGGCTGATAGTTTCATACTGCATCATACTCTGTACAGAAAACTTCATTGCGCCGAAGTAACTTCGGTGCATTATTTACTTGTTTATATAGAATATATGCACCCAGTTAGATTTAACACGATTACCTATTTCATCTTCTTGATTTTTATCGATTGTTATATAATTATAACAAAGAAAGGAAAATCAAGCACTTTTTGATCAGAACTGGCTGACTACATTTTTCAACGAAGGTCACAAATAAGGAAAACCCAATTGTGAGTGCTATTTCTTAAGAAAATCATTGATAACAATAAAACATGCTTAAATCTTTAGAAATAAATCCCAAGAAAACGAACGAGTGTTTAAATGTTTTAAATCTGAAATGTACCAAGTTTAATGTACCTAATTAGCTGTATGATTTGTGATTTTTTTAAGTTAGCATACCCTATTTCATAGGTATTAATATTTTCTTTAACACACGAAAATTTTCGGACTGTGTTTTTATTTATTAAAGAAAGTCATAAAAATTATCTCTGTAAGTCTTTTGTTTCCATTCTCAACACGTTTTTCCTCTCAATTGTAGATTAGCCCTTTTTATGCCTTTTACTTTTTCCATCAGGTATTAAGTTCACCGGAAGTTTTACCTCCCTTTCATATAAAGCGTTTAAAGTTTTAACAGAGGCCTACTTATTCAATCATTTTTATGCAATGCGGTCATCCATGGATTAACAAATATTAAAAGTCAAAGCATACGACCTGAAATCACTGCTGTAAAATCTGTATTCACTATGAATAAAAAATGCCCCCCAAAAAAAAAAAAAAATTAAGCAATAAAGTCACAAACATTACGCTGAAAATTTAAGAAAAAAATAAACTTGCGATGGCGATGATTACGAACATAAAATATTGACTGTTAAGCTATATACAAAATGAAAATCTATAAAGTATTGAGAGTAAGAACAGGGAGAACTGGACGTAATTCATACAGCATTAAGGGCTTCCATTTAAGAGTATAAGAGAACGTTAGTTTTCTCTGATAACTAAACAGGATCAATCATTCATCGTATCCCTAAAAATGTGTGGCATTAGAAAAATACAAAAACATATCAGCGGCCTATGAGTTTGTGGACCCTCTTGTAACCATCAAAGGAAACTTGCAGTTCTTATAAAAAGAGATATAATAAATATTTTCGTCATTATGATACTAAGAGACTCTAATAAATGTTATCGGGTTTACTTTATCTTAAATTCTCTGAAAAAAAGCAGGTACGTTACTTAACAATCAAAAATCTGTGACAAAATATCAATCAAGGTTAGAGAGAGAGAGAGAGAGAGAGAGAGAGAGAGAGAGAGAGATACGTATTATAGTAGATACATACATACATATATATATACTTTCTCGAATTCTTCGCGCTTTTTTGGATACGCTTGTCACTACAAAGCCTTAAGATCCAATTGCAAGAAATATGAAGACATTCTGATGTGCGGTAGGGGAAACGAACCCGGTTCCCTAATCAGAACGAGGTACCATTGTCGAACTGACCATGAGAAGGATAAAAGTCTATTGCCTCTCATACATACATATACCTGTATTTTTCAGATATATATATTAGAGCTGGAATAGACCCATCCACAGCATCGTAGCCAAGTGGGCAATCGATTTTTATTGCTTTTTAGGCTGAAATATATATGTAGAATCTACTGGTCACTTTTTACCAGAGACATACATTCATACATACATACATACATATATATATATATATATATATATATATATATATATATATATATATATATATATATATATATATATATATATATATGACTATTTATCACATCACCGTGATTCATATACCATCAGAAAGCTACAAACGTCCTTTAATATCCAATTCACTCTACCTCGGAAATAATATATTTTCATATATGTTACCGAAGGGGAATTTTTTAGTTGATAATAAGTCCACCGTCCCGTGGGGTCGAACCAGCGACGGACGAGGAATCAGGACTACAGTGACACACTAACGCCGGTAACATATATGAAAATATATTATTTCCGAGGTAGAGTGAATTGATATTAAAGGACGTTTGTTCTTTTTCTGATTATATATATATATATATATATATATATATATATATATATATATATATATATATATATATATATATATATATATATGTGTATATATATATATATATATATATATATATATATATATATATATATATATATATATATATATATATATATATATATATATATATATATATATATATATATATATATATATATATATATATATATATATATATATATTGATACAAGCGTTGGTTGAGCTGTGAGTTCTTACATTGGAAATGACACATTTGACTGGGGACCAACACGTCGTACAAGAATGAATTTAAGTACAATTATATTGCAAGTAATGGAAGGAATCAGGAGAGAAATTCCGGGTCGACATTAATTAAATGTATTTACATTAATCAGAAGAATCAGTTACAATGAGCCGTATACACTAGGCTCTTGGCACCTCTCAAGCTAAATTATACAATTGAAAAGATTAAGAGTGCCCCTGAATAGGGAATGAAATGTGATGAATAACACTTCAGGAATGGCTTGACTGATGGACGCAGGGGCAAAGTGGAGGCAGATGGGAATACAGTAGTACACACACCCTTTCTGCAATGTATAGAGAAAGGAACACAGACTAATCTTTACAAAGGGAATGCTGAAGGCTTGTTGAAATGACATCAAATTATGATCAGGTAAATTACTCTTTAACACTGATAAATGGTTCCTGACAATGATTCAGGGTCTAAGTACAATGCAAGGGGAAAAGGAAATGGTATGAGATAAGAGTACAAGATACCTGACCGAACACTCCCCCATCACACAGTACGTTAATTCCTTAAGTAAAGATCTGTGGATGCAAAGTCAATCATTCTCGGGCGAGTTGGGACTTCTACACTTGGCAATTAGGTTAGCCCTGGGATGGTTGGCTGTTGGCCAGACAAAAGAGGAGACTGATTGCTTGGGCGACAGAATGTCGCGCAGTGGTATGTCACTGGATCAGTGTCCTGTCTGCCTCTGTTCTTGTTGACCTCGGTTCGGCCTTATATGACCTCTGTTCATGACAGTGTTTGCCGCCCTGGGCATTTCAGATGTTGCGCTTTTTCGAGCGCGATTCCCACTAGTTTCCTGCTGCAGGCAATTCACGTGGTTGCCCAGGAAGGAAGGTGTGCCTGGAAGGAGGAGACTTCAACCAGTAGAGTTATAAAACAGATTAAGATAGACACTTTGAAGAAGCTTAACAAGTGAGAGTACTGGGACCCTGACGAATCAATTGTCTAACTTTAATGTCTTAAAATATGTATTTCTGGCTTTCTGTGTGGTCTTCCTTAAAGGAAGCATGGTGGGCTGAGAAGTAGGGATAACTCTATCAATATATATATATATATATATATATATATATATATATATATATATATATATATATATATATATATATATATTTATATATATATATATATATATATATATATATATATATATATATATATATAAGTATCTATTCATGTTAGAGAGAGAGAGAGAGAGAGAGAGAGAGAGAGAGAGAGAGAGAGAGAGAGAGAGAGAGAGAGGGAGGACATTAAAGGACTTTCTTATATTTGCATGAGCGGTCTTCCAGTGTATAGTTATTACCCGAAGCGAAAAAGAAATCACTGAATGCACAACAGAGGAAACAAAATGAGGTTGTGTCTGCGCGGGAATTATCCAATTATGGATAATGAAATTGCTCATTAATATTCCCCAGTGTTAGTGCGCAAAATTACAGTGAACACTGGATGATTAGTTAGGATAGATTTTATCTTCATTAGTAAAAGAAAGTTAGCATGGAGAGAAGAAAATATCCCTATAACAGCATTTCAATGAAAACAATGTATCTTCTCAGTGTATAACCTCTCCTGTTCAAAAGCGAATATGTTGTCTCGTTGTCAGAGATTTACTAAAACCTAGCATCATTTTGCAGATATGAAATATATCTTTTTCTTCGAAAGGTTTCAAATTCATTAACCTTTGTAAAATTGCTTAGGATGCACCATTCACGTAATATGAATATTCCAGAAATTGTATTGAAAAATTCAGTAACTTATTTAATTTTTTCATAACATGCACCAAACATTCTAGGTGTACTTTAGCATTTAAAAGACATTTAAAGATCAGGTGGCTGGCATGCGTTACTTAGGACCTAACCTACAAAATCAGTGTATTTTTGTCCTTTGTTATGTAGGAGTCATCATTAAAATGCTTAATAAATTTTGTAATGTTATAAGAAGCTGTACAAAATGGATATTATTCGCAGTCATAGGGGACTCGAACTTCAAAAGAAGAGCAATATGATGATGTCAGTATAAACTTAAGAGAGAGAAGAACAAATTTTTAAAAATATAAAGCCAGGAGAAGGAGATGAAATCGAATGACGATAAATTCCCTTTTATTTCTTCTGCATATTTATCAGATTGCAGTTTCGTTCTTAAAAATAATCTTATCTTTTTATGGGAGTTTAATTAGTATTTAACAACCTTATGTCTATGGAATTCAAATAAACAAAAGAAAAAAATGAGGCAAAACAGATCGCAGTTTCTGTATTAATTATAATTCCCATCTTTCAATCTAATTATGTTTCATTTACATTTTCCTCTTCATTGCGTCTGGAATACGAACATTTTTAACAACAGAACAGCGAGGAAACGTTTATTACATTATCTCGTAATATAGGAAGAGATGTTATTGGACAATGGTTGAATGGCTTACAATAATATTGGTTTAGGATTGAAATCCCTGTATAAGCTATGCCGTACACGTACCCCTTCACACACACACACACACACACACACACACACACACACACATATATATATATATATATATATATATATATATATATATATATATATATATATATATATATATATATATATATAAATATATATACAGAGAGAGAGAGAGAGAGAGAGAGAGAGAGAGAGAGAGAGAGAGAGAGAGAGAGAGAGAGAGCGTGTGTATTGTATTGCCCAAAAGCAACGTTCTGGAATTAGTACCATGTTGCTCGGAGGATACATGAAACTGTTGATGTACTATGCTAGAGTTTTATTGATACAATATATATATATATATATATATATATATATATATATATATATATATATATATATATATATATATATATATATACATACACACACACTTTTTTATCACATCATCGTGACATTTTATATTCACAAACCTTAAGCTATAAATGTCCTTTTGGATAGAATTCGCTCTACCTCCGAAATTAAACCGAAAGAAAATTATAATTGATTAGTGGTTCGACACCTGGTGGAATCGATCCAAAGACAGCAACTGCCTCCGACTTCATTGACGAGTACTCTTACCATTCGTCTGTCCAGTGAGGCATAAGTTGATATCTAATCTGTCGTAAGTATGCCCGTCGAAGGTGGGTAATTGTATTTAGCATCGGTATCAACCCAGTCCCGCCCCCCATGACAGTCGATTTTTATGTGTGAAACACGGAGTTATTTATGAATTTCTATCACATCCTCTGACACATTTATAATCACAAACAACTAGGTACAAATGTGTGTTTGTCTGTGTGAGTGATATATTTGCTTATTCATGCACTGGAATTTTACGAGTATGACCTAATCTCAAATCACAGATTTTGTTCTAAAATCTGATTTATTCACTTCTGTGTCTTTTACTCTTGACTGCCGTTGCCGTGCATTCCCTACTAAGTTCTCAAGATTTATATTCTTTCAAAGGGTTGGTAGTAATGCCATTTTTATGAAGTTCTTTTAGTTCTCTTTCGTGGAATTCCATGTAATTAGCTTTTTCACACGAGGCTGAGGTGATTTCCCAAATTTATTGGCAATTAGTTTTACAATTAAGTTTAGATTACAAAAACTGGAAAAAACCTTCACCCATTTGGACAAAAACTCGGAAAGAATTCCAGCGCAATTACGATAACATTTTTTACAATAAAAGAAAATAGCTTCCTCTCGTTAAAAAAGACTACTTTCGGGTAATTAGATTTCTAGCTTCTCCCTCTCGAATGCGGAAAACCTTTATTCTTAGGGAAGAGGATCTGAATGGCTTATTTCAAGACAAATAGTTGTTCAGCCTCTTAGTCTTCTGCTGTTAATCACTCTCTCACTCTTTATTTTTAGCATGTGTGTATATTTGCACTATATTTCTGTGAAATAAAATATGTATAGTTAATAGAAATGAACCAAAATTACCTTCATCCCTAATTACTAAAGAGATTGTACTACAAAGTAAAAGTCAGATTCTTTAATTAATAGCTGGTGATTCATCGTGAAAATAAGTCTTGCGAAATTTTCAAAAAAATTTAAATACATTATTATTGCTGGATAATATACAAATCTTTGGTTTTAAATGTTGTACACAACGCTGTAGTAAAGAAATGACCTTTATTCTTTTAATTTTAAATTCTTTTCGGATAATTAATGGTACGTCAATATAAAATCAAGTTACTTAATCTTTCTACGATGTTCAAGATGAAAAATTACCCGGAAGGTATAGCATAATTATATCTTATTAAAATATATAGCCACATTGTCTGTGGAGTAAAATACGTCTTCATAGTAAGCATTAACTTCTTCAGCTTCTGAAATGAGAAACAATACAGTACCGACATTTTTCCTGTTAGGCTTTGTTTGCACGATAATAGTTCCTCCTCCTAAACAAAGTGAAGTGATCCCGAATTAAATTTCATTTGATAAATAGTCCATACGTGAGGGAAGGTTTCAGTTGTCATCCATATACGAAAACAAAACAAAAGGAGGGCGTCAAATGACGAGCTTCCGTGCACCTACTTAATAAAATAATGTTACTGAGCTCCTATTAACATTGAAGTACAGCAATTTTACTCATAAGCCAAGAAAGCGAACTACAACATTTAAAAATTACGAACAGCCTTTGTTAGTTTTGGACAAAGGAAATAGTTAGTTAAAACTTAAAGCTTCCTTGCAGGATTTTTCGGAACACGCAGACTAGGTAAGGAATGCAATTGGGAGAAGCAGAAAATCTTATTTTGAACTTGCCAAGAAAGCCTGAAGGAGTTAACAAGGTTCTAGTAAAAAAATTAGCTTTTACTGAATTCTTTAATAAAAAAGACCGTTCAATACTATTGGCTTCTTTTTATTTAGCTGCAAAAGAAATGGACTAAGTGGCTTTCCAGGATTTGCCAAAAATCGTTAAACTATTGGGTCATGTACTTTTTGAACAAGTTGAAAATAAATCAGCTTTTCATGGAATAACTTTGAAATACATTCTAACTATATCGAGAACATTTTCGGAAAAGATTGAAATTCGAAGTAATACCCTTGTATCTGATAAGGAATTTATAACTTGCTTAATAATGGAAACTGACATGGAATGTTTGTTTTATACATGAAACAGAAAAGGTTACTTTTAAGATAATGAATTTTACTGCTTTACCTAGCAAAACTTATGATAATTCCCCAATAGTTTCGGAGCAAAATATAGCAAGTAATATCTCTTACCTTGGCTTCTAGCAAGTTTTTGAATACACATCGAGTCATTTTGAATAATACATTAAGTATATTGGTGAACTTCTACTTGAAGATTTAAGCAGAAAGTTAAATGGAACAATGACTTTTTAAGAATAACTTGAGAATTACTAATGACCTTGCATGGAATGGCTGAGGAAAATGTTACCCACAAAATGAGATTGTGCTGCATTCATTTCATATAAAAGACATGGCAAAATATTTTACTTGCTTCCCGAAGACTAGAAAACAGTAAATAGTAAACCCAAACTTTTCTACAGAAAAATGTATGCTGGGGTGCTTAATGGCCTCATAACTTGAATAGAAGCTGAAATTAAAAATAACTTTTCTAAATTACTTTAGAAAAAAAAATACCCAAAATAATAAGCTTTGGAGAATAATAGGAAACTTAACTGAGTATTGTCACTGCCTCTCCTAACCCACCCCCAAAAATGGAGCTCCAGTTGACGTATTTGGAACAAAAGCTATTACCTGATATAAAAGATCTTTGTCCTTTCAAGGTGACTCTTAAAACCTTGACACAAATCATCGAAAACAGGCCTCCTCGACGAGAGATGGAGCCATTGAAATCTGCTTTAATCTTACAATTGCTGTCTAACTGCCCCGTATTGTCATTTTGGCTGCAGGTAAAGTATTTGACCCATTAATAGAAAGGATCATTCTATTGTTAAATTTTGGAAAACGAAGATTTTTCCTGAGCAGGGAGAAAATATAGATTCTGAGAAGACGCATTTTCAAATTTTGTTATATATTTACAGTTCATATATTTTTATTATGGAATTTTTTGGGAGGTGATTTTTAACATATAATGTATTTTTTTTTATTTTCATATTTTTTTGGCTTCCGTATTTCTTCTTTTTTTCCTATTCATTGCGTATGGGCTTAATTTTGTTTCTATTTTGTAGAATTTTGTTAGGTAATTTTTCTGGTTAATTGTAGCTTAAAGTTTTTCATTTATATTACTTGGAATTAATTCTAAAATTCTGTTGTTTTACTTTTATATTTCCTATTGAATTTGATGGCAGTTATTTGTATTTTCTGCTTCACTTTACTAACTTTTATTTGTTTTTTTTTATTTTGCATTAAGGTTATTTACTTTTCGCTATTTACAAAAAAATATTTTTTGTCCCCTTTATATTTATCTTTGTTCTTACCTTGGGAAAATGTGTTTCCATATGAGTATCCCTTGATTTCTTTTAAAGAACTGATATACAAGGGGATTTTCATAACTTCATTTTATTTATTTTCCCTTATCTTACATTTTGCATTTTCTTTCAAAATTTGGTTCATTATCCATAATCCTGAGTGTGATATTCTACCTGTTATTTCAGGTTCTTTTCTCTCCTTTTGCCGTTAGTTTCAGGTTAAAAATGTATTATTATTTAATCTTTTCGATGAACATAACTTCGTGCTTCAGATTTTCTTCATAACTTTGATTATTTGCTCTTAATGCCTTCGTTTTTTCTATAATTTTTCATGCTTTCTGTTTTTAATATGGAAATTTATTCCGTTGCGATTGTAAAAGTTTGCTTATTACATGATAATATTAAATTTTTTGTTCTAAAATTTTTAGGACTGTTTTTCGACTGCGTTTTCTTTTTTTATAATCTGGTCATGCATGGAAAGAATTATCACCATACTATGACTATATTAAACATTACAGTTGATCTCAATAATCTTTTATTTTACTGTTCCTAGGGATGCAGCCAAGACTAGAAGAATCTAGTGAAGTTCATAATTCATTTCACATATACACACTCGAATATATAATATATATATATATATATATATATATATATATATATATATATATATATATATATATATATATATATATATATATATATATATACATATATATATATATATATATATATATATATATATATATATATACATATATATATATGATATATAATATATATATATGTATATATAGCTAAATATTTCGAAATTTGGACAATTTATCGGTGTATGTGGCAAAAATTCATAAACAGCTACGTGTTGCAAATTGACCAATCGGCTATCATGGGGACGGGGATTGATATCGATTCTAAATACAAAAACCTGCACTCGACGGGCATATGTACAGAGAGTCGTTATCAACTTATACATCTTTTGGTGGTTCAGTGGGAAGAACGCTACTGTTTGTGGTCGTTTCCATACCAGTCGAAGCGCTTATCAGTTAGACTTTCCTTTTGGGTGTATGCTATTTCGAGGCATAGCGAGTTGGTTATTGAAGGACAGTTGTAGCTAATTATTTGTGAAATATGAAAAATGTCTCGGTATATGTGATAAATATCTATATTTATTACGTCTATATATATATATATATATATATATATATATATATATATATATATATATATATATATATATTTATATTTATATATATATATATATATATATATATAGTCAATATGTTGTCCTTGTTGATTTAATTAATTACTTTTATTTAACTGTAAGCCACTTGTGCTATGTTTCTTAAGGACTTTGTTAAATTTCTCCTCACCGGCCTGTTTATATGAAACAAGCAGTTAATTGTTTCTGTTTTTCTGTTCAAGACTCATCACCTTAGCATCCCCCGCCCCTCCCTCTCCTGGGAGTTTACGTCTGGTGCCGACAAAGACGGTGAGACTGTTTCTGAGCCATCACCTCGAGGCGTCCTGTTGACTTTTGCTGCCCTGCACAGTTATTACATTTCCTGGATATCCTGCTCTTGGCTAATGTAGCTGGATGCGTTAAGCTATCCTTCCTAACATCTGAAGGATTTATTAGATCATTCAACCGCGCCTCTGGCTCAGTGCTGGTCAGAGGGACCTCTCTGATTTGCGGTAAGGTAGGTTGTACCTGTTGTAGTCGTCAAACTGGACGAGGAAGGTTTATTCGGTGCTGCGTCACCCGACGGGCCTTATCCTATCCCGACCTGCCTGGGAAAATGTGTGACATGGCAAGAGTTGCCTTACGTCTTGAGGAGGTCTCCACATTATATTAAAGTCCTTTTTATTTCAAGATAATTTACTTTGTAAAGTGTTAGGATATTCTTCCTTTTTTATCCTCCCCTACTTTCTGGGCCCCTTTTGTAAGTACGGATGTGTTGTTTTCGTTATGTAATGGTGTAATTGTTTTGGGTATTGTTTTGTAAGGGTAATTGTATTTTTTTTTATATTATTTTGTAGAATTAAGAGGTTCAGGTGTTACTTCTGTCTGGTAATTATGTATTAAATATTAAGTGTTTTTTTTTCAGTGTTTGTTTACCCCCTTGAATCCTCTTGCACACATTGTGGTAGTTGCACGATTCCCCCCATTGTGGACTTCGTCGCTGTTTTAGCGAATACTGAACTGTTGTGAAATTGAATTTTCTTGTGTAGTTGAGAGGTGTCAATTAATATTGCGGACTTTGCTGTTTTAGTGAATCTTGAACTGTTGTAAAATTGAATGTCTCTTGTCTTGAGAGCTGTCAATTAATATATATGTCAATATATATATATATATATATATATATATATATATATATATATATATATATATATATATATATATATGTATGTATATATATATATATATATATATATATATATATATATATATATATATATATATATATATATATATATATATTAAGTGACAGCTCTCCACTACACAGGAAACATTCAGTTTAACAACAGTTCAATATTCACTAAAAACAGCGACGAAGTCCACAATGGGGAATCGTGCAACTACCACAATGTGCGCAAGAGGATTCAAGGGTAAACACACACACCACACACACATATATATATATATATAAACACACACAAACACACACACACACACACACACACATACACATATATATATATATATATATATATATATATATATATATATATATATATGTGTGTGTGTGTGTGTGTGTGTGTGTGTGTGTGTGTGTGTGTGTGTTTGTGTGTTTCATACAGGATTATACGCTGTACAAAAAACTCGATTGCGCCGAAGTTTCTTCGGCGCATTTTTTACTTATGTATTGTCAGCAGACATGCGCAGGAAAAGGAACGCTACATTGATTTCCTCACAATAATGCGTATTCAGTGAGAAATATTCAGCCTGCAAAATGTCAGTGTTAACTGAATATAAAGAAATGAATTATAGAGAAAGGTCAACCTGTTTCAGATCTTTTGGGAATTCCGTTGGTTTTACTGTCCTTACAGAGACACCCTGTAAAGTATTCAACGGACAGAATGGTTTAATTTTCCAGAATTGGGAGACAAGTTTTGGCAAGCGTAGCAGATCACGGAGCTAAAATAGGAGCTGAAAATAAAATTAGATACACTGATCGAAAAATGGAGCCAAACTTATAATTCGTTAATCTAGGTCTTTTCTTTTTTGAAGGTTAATGTTTTGTCTATTTATAAAAGTGTGTATTTTTGGGCGTTTGCTTCAACAAGTAAAGCCCCTTCCACACGAGGGGGAAAGACGCGACTGGCACTCGGAGTTGCCCGTTAATTCTCGCGCTTTTAAACAGTGTTACCAGATCAAACAGTCCAAGGCAGGCGGTAGGCACAGACAGGTTTCCTCGTCTATGACGTCACCTACAATTGGCAACAGTGTCTGCCCGCCGTGTGGAAAGGGCTTATCAGGAGAGAAAATCGAGAACCCTTCCTTGAAGAACATTCAAGGCTTTTAATGACAAAAGTAACTGAATGTTATTCGACTTTCAAAAAATCCAAATGTAAATATTCAAGAGTGTTCGCTCAAGTCAGATTTCTGTAGTGACATCAAAGTTCTGGAGATAGTCATTTTAAAAATGTTTCAAATCTTAAGAGGTGTTTAAAATAAGAGAGAGAGAGAGAGAGAGAGAGAGAGAGAGAGAGAGAGAGAGGAGAGAGAGAGAGAGAGAGAATATCAAGATTTTATTTTATTTTAATTTTTATATATTTCTGTGTCTAATAAATATTCCACTATTATGCTTCAAAATAATATCGTTGTTGCATTCAAACAAACTCTTTCAAGAAGAGAACGTAAGGTTCTAACTTTTACTCTGAATTACAAAACAAATTATTTTGTTGCCATTTCTAGTTTTCCAGGCATGAAAAGCTCAGATCCCGATTAATTTGTAAACAGTTGCAGTCATTCCCTGTGAATTTCTTCCAGGAAAAAGGAAATGAAGCTGAATAATTAAAACTTTCTCGTTCAACCACTTAAATATGCAGGAAAGATTAAGAACAAGAGAACGAAAGAAACATATGTTTAATTCAAGTATATCTATTTGTTTCATTGTTATTTTTTTCGTGTTTATTAAACCATCTTTTTTTAATACAATCGTCTAACATCTAATATTTACACATAATTTCCATATTGGATAGTTGGCTCACAATCCCTTCATTCATTGCCACTATGGGTTCCATAGACAAATCAGGACTCTCACCAACCTTTTGTGTTTACCACCATATACTTCAATAAAATGTAATTTTTCCATTATCCTCACATTCATTGTTATGTCTACCTGGCATCCAGTTACCCTCATAACATTGCACATATTTACTTTCAACTTGCAAACACTTTGAAACATTTACCAGTTTATGTAGTTTCTCTTCACTTTCATCATTCAACACTATTAGCAATAAGCATGAACTGTTTGCCAACAATTCATGAACCGTTTCCTTATCCTTCATCTTCTCATCTAAGTATACCCGTAAAACTCTTTCCATTTTGATTCAAAATGCCCCTGGATATTAAAAAAAAAAACTAATCATGAACTGACTTTTACAGCAAACAAGTCACTCCCCATTGCCTGAGCCTTCAATCATTCTCAAAAATTCATCCTGTATACCAAATTTGCTCAACAAGTTCTTAATCGTATGTGACATACTGCATTTTCACTTTCATTTCAAAATTGTTACACAGCTGTTTCAAAACAAAATTCTTCTCCTTAACCAATTCCGCAACGTTTTTCCCTTGCCAGCCTTCTTGTTTTTTCATCCATAAACCTACTGTGCCCACTCCCTAGCGTGCTGTGGAACAGTATATATATATATATATATATATATATATATATATATATATATATATATATATATATATATATATATATATATATATATATATATATATATATCTGAGGTTTTTTCCTGGTAGGAGCCTTGCGCCTAACATACCAATGAATTTTACCCTACTTTTGACCCAGCAGCAAAACAAATTGCTAACATTTCATGTATCTATATGTGTAATATATATATATATATATATATATATATATATATATATATATATATATATATATATATATATATATATATACATATGAAATTTTAGCAATTCCTTTGCTGCTGGTTCGGGAAGGAGGGTAAAATTCACTGGTATATTGGAAGCAAGGCGCCTACCCGGGAAAAACTTCAGGTATGTACTACTGAGGTTCCAGTTTCTTTTATGACTTTAAGTGGAGGAATTGCTGATGCCCTGGACTCACTTGCAAGACCGGGTTCGCTCCCGATGTGGGCCAGAGATTTATTTTTATGAAACACGTGTCATTTCACGTGTTCATTTCCACCATATATATATATATATATATATATATATATATATATATATATATATATATATATATGATTATAATCACTTTAGCACGTGATTCATTTATCACACATTACCACAAGTGAAAAATAAAACAAGGGGGTGTAGGTCTGACCGGTTTCGACTTTATTTCCAAACCTTCGTCAGTAGCTTGGAAATAAAGTCGAAATCGGCCAGACCTACATCCGTGTTTTTATTTTTCACCTGTGGTAATGTGTGATATATATGTGTGTATATATATATATATATATATATATATATATATATATATATATATATATATATATATATATATATATATATATATATATATATATATATATATATATATATATATATATATATATATATATGCTTTTGTCTGTATACGTGTTATAAGGATAAACGAAAAGTTTAATAGATAAAGGATGCTCAGGAAAATATTTTTCTTATACTGAACTAGACACAAATCTTACTTTTTTTATAGTTAATAATCGTTAAAACACTCGAAACTCTCTCATTACTTGTACTTCTCAACAAAGTCGTCGCAACTATGGACAACATTGTTTAAGCGAACATATTCTCTCCGTATGTGACAAATTGCCGCATATTCTCCGAAGTCGACTCTTATTTCTCTTGTTTGAGCTTAATGAGGACGAATGGCAAAAGTTAGTATTCTAGGTATTTGGTGGAAAGTTACTAAGAAATATTTATGGCTATTTAAAATTGAAATAAAGGAGAGCATTTATCTCTTTCCTCTGTCTCTTTTCTGTTATGTTCGTATAGTTTCAATTGTTGATTTATTTTGGAGAATGTTATAAAAAACAAAATAACAGGAAAAACTTTATTGTATCGACATGCAATTTTTTTTTTAATAATTTTCGTGTTAACTAGTGTTCTTTATTCGTTATATATTTTCTTTTCTTTTATTTCCTATTTTAAATTATCCTTAAATACACACAGATGAATTAGAAAAGGACTATCTCTCCAAGTGTCTTTTAGTGCATTGGAAGATTCTTGTAAAACTTACTTTACGAAGTTGTATTAAATCTTACTTTACAAAATTTTATTCAAATTCAGTAGTGCAAAATTAGTGACGATTACACCGTCATAAATATTAGATACAAATGTTACTGTGCTGTTAAATATAAAGCTAAATATATGTGAGGGTCGGCACTAGAGAATACACTCAACTTTTCTGTCCCATAAATCATCGTCCTGTTCCTATAATTTTAGAATTTCTTAATTTCTTTCTTCATTTAGATCTAGGCTTACTGGTGACAAGCGTTTCCAGTGTATGAAGAAAACGAGAAGTTAGAGGATATTGTGAACTTTACAATTACACATACACACACACACACACACACACACACACACACACACGATAATTTGGCTCAACAGTCCTCTCGACTGTCAACCTAACCGCGCAACGACTCGCTGCTGGAGAAAGGGTGCTGGTGACTGGTACAATACATGTACATACGCTACCGGTGTCTAAGCGATGACAGTCAGGGCAGCCGATCGAGACTACAGTCTACCCCAAAGCCAAATCAAAGTCTTTCAAAGAAGGCATCGTGCTTACCCCATACAAATAGGAAAACAAGCACGTTAAAAGAAGAAGAAGTCCTTTCATACTTACTATCCTTTGTTTCCATAGACACGCAAAGTCTGTTCTTTGTTTCACTCTTCCGTGACTCACCTTTCCTTCTCTTCTTGTCAACATATTGTTTAATCCAGAGAGCCTTTGCTAATGAACTCTCTTTTTTTCCATTAAACATACTCGCATTTTTTATCTTATCTTCCTGATTACCATTTACCTCCAAAACCTTGCTCTTGATTAGATTAAGTTTTAAAAGTATCCAGTTGTCAAAACTTACGACGTCGTCCATCAGTCTTTGTGCATGTTCTTTTTACTGAACTCTACCATTCTGCATTATCTACAAATCTTGCACATTTCACATTCAAGTATTTATTCATTATCTTTTCTCACAGATTTAAACCCTTGCCTAATTACTTTTCACTGACTTCTTATTATTTCATACACAGAGATATTAAACCACTATCGGGACTTAACATCCCTTTGTCTTAAACCACTTTTGCAACAAACAACCGCCCCCCCCTCCGAAAAAACAGTCCTGTAAACATATTCTGTCACACGCCTCGCTACCATAAAGAGCTGTTTTAATCACTCTTAACAACTTATCGTCTATACCTTGCAACTTAACACGCTCTACAAACATAGGACACACATACACACACACACACGCACGCACGCACGAATAAGTTATGAAGAAAATAAAGTAGAAATAACAATAACTGAAACTAAAAACCTAAAACAAAGACATCAACCATCATTTTTGTTGGAATTCTTCGATCAATCTTTTTCAGATCCATTTGACTACATACATACATATATATATATATATATATATATATATATATATAGAAAAATTAATCTATATAGGTAATTTATACAGGTAATATGTTATTTATTTAGATATAATAAAGTATGAATTAAAGAAAAATTAATCTGAGATAAGGTAATTTCATACACACCACACACACAGGTAATGAATGTTATTTTGTTTATATATAAATAAATATACATATACATATACATATAAAATATTTGTATGACTACATATTCTTCAGTATATATATCTAAGAAATCACAAAATTATTATTTTGTTTATTACATACATACCACATATACATGTATATATATATATATATATATATATATATATATATATATATATATATATATATATATATATATATTTATATTTATATTTATATATATATATACATATATATATATATATATAAGAAATCACAAAATTAAGCGTGTGACTTTGTTTATTATAGCTATATATATATATATATATATATATATATATATATATATATATATATATATATATATATATATATATATATATATATATATACTGTATATACATATATATATATATATATATATATATATATATATATATATATATATATAATCATAAACTAAGAAATCACAAAATTAAGAAATAATATATTTTTATATAGCGTGAATTTTTTTGATTTATTAAAAAGCTTCAGTATACTGAAAATATATTATATATATATATATAATATTATATGATTATATATGATGATAAATAGTCATATATATATATATATATATATATATATATATATATATATATATATATATATATATATATATATATATATATATATATATAAGCTGCTATTCTTGGTGAATGGTGGCATGATTATCGTAATTATTATTATGACAACAACAATGATAGGGAATGTAGAAACTATAATTTCTTACCACGTTATGACGATGCAGAATGGTAAATTTAAAGACCAATGTCGATATAAAAGGCAACCATTAATTTTGAAAAATGGGAAAATGGGATTTATTTACATTATCTGCGCTGCATCAGAAGACTACCCACCTTTTTTATAATAATTTGGCTGTAAACATCGTCAGCTTGCATGGCAAACCGTTCGGCAAAAAAAAAAAAAAAAAAACTGTAAAAGGACACGTCAGTCAAACATAATAAAATGACATCATTCCTTAAAGGAAGTGCAAAAAGTAAATAAAAATAAAATACATAGAATAATGTTATCACCCTCTACCGTCATAATGAAACCAGATAAAGGAAAAGGTGCTGTCTTGATGAACAAACCTGAGTACATCAACAAAATGGAAGATATCCTTAAAGCCACATCCAAATTCCAACTAACTGGTGATAAAGACTATCGATTGATTTATAAAAATGAAGACAGAATCAATCGTTTCTGGAGATCCCCAAAGGACAAGAGTGTTGTTGACCAGTTAACATATAACGATCTGTTGGTGACGGGGTCCAGTTTTGGAGTCATGTATGGACTACCAAAAATCCATAAACCTAATATCCCCCTAAGACCCATTCTATCATCATATACCACGCCTAATTACAAAATAGCCAAATTCCTAGCCAGCCTGCTTGAACCACTTACAAGGAATCCAAATAATTTGTCTAACTCCTTAAAATCCAAAGAAAATATTATACTGCAAGACATCGAATCCCTATCCACCAACATCCCTGTGAATGAAACATACAAATAGTTATTAATCAGTTGTTCCCCACTCCTGACTCCACCTTCAATAATTTTAGTTCTTCAGATTTTAGAAAATTGTTGGAACTTGCTGTGCAGGACACAGTTTTCGTCTTTAACGATAATGTATATATACAGACACTCAGACAGTTGGTGTCGGAATGGGGAGTCCTTTGAGTTGCACTGTGGCGGATATCTTTGTGTAACATCTCGAAGGACAACTGCTGGACAGCTGTCCTTCTGATTTTAAGCCCCTTTACTATAGACGCTATGTTGACGACACCTTTGTCCTTTTCAAACACCCACACCAAGCAGACTTCTTTTTAGATTATGCAAATAGTCTGCGAACAATATCAGTTTTATTTTAGAAAGAAAAAATAATAATAAACTGCCCTTTCTAGATACTGAAGTTTCCCGATCTTCTGAAGGTTTCCAAGTTAGTATTAATAGAAAACTCACTTTTACAGGTTTAGGCCTCAATTTTTATAGCTCCTGTGCATTTAATTTCAAGTTAAATTCCTTAACCACTCTTATCCATAGAGTTCTTGCACTTTCTTCTGATTGGTCCTTCTTTCAAAATGAAATTTTCCACTTGCAAATGTTGTCAACAAAATTGTTTTCCCTTGTCCTTATTCCAGCATAAAGACATTTTAAGTAATCATTTTAGCCCTTTCTCCCTTCCTTCGATGTTCCCAAATTTGGATACTACTTTTCCTTTCCTTTTGTACATAATAGTGATTTTCTAGGTCATCTGAAGCAAATTTTAACCAAACACTTCCCAGCAGTCAAGGTCAACATAATTTTGAAGAACCCCAAAAGTCTTGGTAGTCTTTTTGGACACAAGGAGCGACTCCCTCCTTTGATGCAGTCCAGCCTGGTGTACAAGTATACCTGCTGTTGCAGTCCGCAACAGATTTATGTCGGAAGTAGGCGCCGGTTGCTCAAAGTGAGGCCAGATTGCCACAGTGGATTGAGTTATCGCACTGGTCTTAGGCTAGCTAAACCTGAAATGTCTAACTTTAGAAATCATTGATTAATTTGTAAGAACTCAATGGATTATAAAAACTTTGAAATAGTGACCACGACGCAGAAAGAACACCTTAATATCTTAGAATCCTTGGTTATCAAGAAAATTTTTCCATCAATTAATAATCATTTAACTTCTACTCCTTTATACATAGCCTAACCTAATTCTTGTTTCCCCTAACCTTGTTTACTCTTATTAAACTTTCGTCCTCTGGTTTACTACTGAAGGGAATCTATTTCTTGTTTTGTCATTGTCATTTTTCAATCTTTAAAACATGTTAAGTCTGTAAGCTCCGCTGTAAGTTTTAATTACTGTTTTTATTTTTGTGTCTTTTTAGCCAGAAAAGAGGGAACATGGGTGATCCCGAAGCGCAGCCATTAATAAATAGGTCAATGATGAGCTGACTGTTCTTCCTATCCATACATCCTACTATAAGATTGTTGGCTTAGCCTTCCTGAAATAAGAAATATATATATATATATATATATATATATATATATATATATATATATATATATATATATATATATATATATATATATATATATATATATATATATATATATATATATATATATATATATATTTATATATACATACATATGTATGTGTGTGTGTGTGTATGTATGAATATAGAACAACCTCTAATTCTACAATATATATTAGTGTCTCACGCCAACAAACTGTCAGTGGTGGTACATATTCAAAAAGAACGTTAA
>NC_089783.1:20221781-20229281 GCF_040412425.1 Macrobrachium rosenbergii | reverse complement strand
AAAAAAAAAAAAAAAAGATAGAAGGATGTTTAATGAAAAATTTTTCTATTAAGTTTTTTGCTTTGGGCAATTGATATTTACAGCTTTTGGAGGGTGGCTTCTAAATCCTTTGAATCTAAAAAAATGACAGCTTTATTTGTCTTAGGGTTACAAGCCATCAATTTCTTATCGATTTAAATTCTTGCTAGTATTTTCTTAAATGCCTCCTTACCTTCTACCCATGCATTTTTTAAATCTCTTTTTATTGTTCTTATTTAAATGATGACCCTTCCATCTCTCTCTGTCTCTCTTTTTCTCTTTCTCTCTGAGACACATACATGTGTGCACGTGCTTGTTAATAACAATCTTTTTATGTTATGAATGTGACGGTTTAACTGGATAAATTGCATAGTTCGCTCAATGATTTCATACGAAAAATTACAGAAGCATGTTACGCATAGGGCATGTATTGCACATTTACTTTTTCATATTCATGTACCAACGGGGAAAAGTTATAAAAATAAAACATTTACATTTTTTACTTTGAACTGGCCATTGTGGATACTAATTTTCAAGAGAGACGTGGGAAGCTCATGGTCTCTATTTCGCCCTTTCCCTTTGGAGAGCAAGAATAAGCATAGGATTTTACTCGCATGTATGTTGCAGCATATACATTCATCCCTTCGACGGCTTTTGAGAGACGATGAAATAATGATGCAGACTATGAAAGAACAATTACTTTCTCTAATAATGGTAATAATAACAAGAGGAAAAAGGGGCAAATATAAGAAACATTAATTTCTAGTATAAATCTTCTTTCTGTGCCTAATCAACCTTTTCAGCTGCTTTTTTTTTTCCTTACTATTTTTTTTCATGTTTTGCCAGAGCACTATAGAGGGTCTGTATTTTAGCATATTTTGTTAAACAAGAGCCATTTCTCGCAGCAGCAGACATAGTCATATTTTAATGTATCTTTCTTTGTAGACGTGACACAGTTGATATACAGCATAAATTAGACCAGGGGTCTGCAACCTTTAAGAGAGAGCGGGCAGAGAGCTATGCCGTGTCTCAGGGGTGGGCCAGGAAATCAAATGTACTACAATGAATTGTTTTCACCTCAGACTGCTCTGTTCAGAAAGCTGCCTTGGTCTGGAGGATAGAAGAAAAAGCAACGAAGTTGATGTGATTGATGTTATTTAAATAAGGTTCCTTATCTTATTGCAGGAATAACGGGATGCAACTAATACAATCAACAAAAAATGCTAATTTCTTGCTACAAACGAAATACAGTTAGAATTGACCAAGTATTTAACGAGACACTTGTCCCTGCTTATTTTTCGGGAACTTCACATCAGGTAAGTATTTGTCGATGACAGGAGCAAAACATCATCCAGGGGGTCATCACGTAACCTTGTTCTCAAACGACTTTTAGTATATTTCATTTTCGAAAACCGTTGTTCATAAGCATATGTACTTCGAAATAATACCATCATTATCATAAAATTACTTAAAGAATAATTATCGAATTCAGACGCCAACAGTTATTTTACTACGACAACAAATTCAAACGAAAAACTTTGAGGATACGGAGTAACTTTTCCAAGGATCGCTTAATACCTTAAACTAGGTCACAACTGTTAGTGTTCACACACAATTACTTTACAAATTCATTACAACGAATCACACACACACGATTACTTTACAAATTCATTACAACGAATTTCAGGATGTTATTCACCGAGCTGTGATTTTTCATTTTACATGCAGAATGAGAGAATATGTTCAGTAATCATGTTAATTACGTATTTTGGTAGCTATATCTCGTAAAATCAGCGAAACTAATATGCTATAACTATATTTAGAAATCAAAGAAGAGTTTACCAATCAGCGCCTTCCTTACAGAACGTCTATGCGCAAGGATTCATGAACTGCATATCCAGGAACTGGTACTACTTCAGAGAGTTACCATATTTTTCCATCGGTGGTAATTCGTCTCAACTCCCGTGAAGCAGACTGTACGTTACGACAGTTGTCTTGAGATCTAAAGGTAACCCTGCCGGAGGCAAGCATAGCGGAAATTATATTCAAATAGAATTCTTTCATCTCTCTCCTGTGCTGATCATTTCTACATTTTGGGTTAGTGCACAGTAAGGCGTCTGCCGGTTGAGCTGTTGACCACAGCCTGGTTTCCGTGGTTTCCCTAAAGGATCTGGTTTCCTGTTGTTTTTAAAATCCCAGTTAACAGCAGGTTGGTGATCAGTTAGGGGGTTCACGGTAGGGACGGATGGGGTACTGAATGACACCTGTAAGGGGATGTGATCATAGCCCATTGCAAGATCGCAGCAAATGTTGCAGTCAATAGAATCATGTTGTGGGGACGTGTTGCAGTGGTCCAGCCACGAGGTCGTAACAGTATGTCCGTTCTGTTCTGTAAACAGGTATAGGGGGAGAGGAGGTGCATTACATCGCTCACTCTGAGAGCTTGATTTTGACAGAAGCAAGCTAGTTATAAAATTTGTTTTGTGGGGTGAGAATTAAGGTCCCCAACTATACAAATATGATCAGCAGTAGAATCGTGAAAAATGCTGTGTACCTCACCTAGGATCATGCAGTATTGATCAAAATTGTCCTTTTCCCAGGGCATATAAACAATTATTAGGATCAGAGTCCCCTACTGTCACTTAAGCCCCAGCAATCTATCACTCCTATAGGTCAACACATTCGCCATACTGTCTGGCGATTTGTGCCACAGGAAAGAAGGGCCCCCTCTTGGGCGACCGGCTACGATGTGATCTGTAACTTCCATCGATGCGGTCGAGAAAGCTCCAAAGTCTCCATGCACTGAATCGCAAATGGCAAGGTCATGAGGCCAGAGCAGCGTTTCTTGTAATGCAATGATGCTTTTGGAGTTTTTGCAGAACATATTTAACGAAGGAATGTTCCCTCGAGGCCAAAAATATTCCAACAGATTATATCTAGTGTATCCATGGGAACTCACGAAGATGGGAAATGAATGAGTTGATCATTTGGGTGAATGAGGGGGGGGGTTGGCCAGAGGGGATGGACATTTTCTTGGATTGGGAGGATGGTTGGCACTTAAACATTACAGAATCAATCCATCAAAACATGGTTATCGCAGGCGTCATGGTGCAACATTAAACATTTTTGTTAAGGTATCACAGGCGTCATGGTGCAACATCATTAGATAAAATTTTTTTAAGACGACTAACATACGCCCATGACTTGGTGAATTATTAGAACTCTTGAAATAAACCAGGAAAAACCACCAAAACTTGAACATACAGAAACCTAGCATATAGGCATCTGGAACCCAGTACTATATACCAAATAGCTACATGACTTCAGTCTCCAGATGGAAAAAATTACTCATGTTTGTTACATTTTATCTGTTTTATCAACAACTAAAAAGCCTACTGTTTGTAACTCCAGCCGGTTTTTCAAGAGTTCCCAGTGTTTGGTGAGGTAAAATAAAAAAGTATGACAATCAAAGGTTTCACAAATAAAGTGGAACTTTTGTAGATTATATAAATGTATATAAATATGCGTATAAATAAATATATCAATATAATGTGTAGTACGTGTGAGTGCGTATGTTTGTTTTTATATGCCCGTGTATTTCAATATAACGAAAAGCACAGGGAAATTTCTCTTTAAATGATAAAGAAAGGCTTCATGAAAAAAAAAGATTAAAGCAAAAACTTAAGCAATGTGAAAGAGCACCATACGCCTTTCCCTAACCAGAATCTACCCTCCGAGGTAATTAATATTTCTTTAGTCCTAAAGGCAACTCCCTTTCTGGGAATAATGAATTAAATCGCCCCGTTATCCACCCTAAGCTCCTTTCATACATTTTTGCTTAACTGCAGTTGTATCTCATAATGACCTGCTTACTCATTATGATCGTAACTTAAAGAGATTGCTGGTTAATAACCTTCCAAGTCAAGAGCATAATAAAGTGAGATTATACACCCTCTAAGAGCCTAATGGATTTATATACGTTGCTATAGCTCAGCGAATACCATAATGAGAAGCTTTCCTTATGCTTGATCTATATGAACAATATCAGTATTCGATGTACACCAACATTTGCATTAGCTTTAGATTATATATTTATATATTGTAACGCTCCCGCTGCCGTGAGGATAAAGGACGCTCTAACTTTGACCTTTGATAACAACTGACCAAGGGTGGCTGCACTTCAGTAAACAGAAAAGTTGAAAATGAATATACTCAAAATTACCAGTAAGATAAGGGATGGAGGTAAACTTAAGATGTCCACTAAATAGTATAATTTACTGAAAGGTATCAGAAGATGAAATATTTACAGGAGCTATCAATAGAGCTCCGTGGCACTACTAAAATTACGTTAATAGAATCACAAACACTATAGAAAAGTGCCACAAAACTGTAAGCTTTTAACACTAGGCCTTTGCAGGCTAACAAGCAATAGGTACGAGTGAGGATCCGAAGAATGCACAGGATGGGGTACATTAAGTGTGAATGGGGCAGCACTGATAGTCCAGATATTGACAGGATATGGCACCTGGGGTATGCAGAAAGATGGCACCGCTTATGTACAGTTGATATCACACAACAGGTACTCAAACCACGAACCTGCAATAACAGGAAATGCTGAAAACACACGAAGGGACCCGATTAATAATGCACTGGGAATACGTAAGCAAATGACAAACACTGATTATCTAAACATTAATACTAGTATTCCACTATTGATAATCACTACAATCAAAAAAACACTGAGGAAGAGTAAAGTTTATGGGTACCGGAGAATAGGAGAACAAGTGGAAAACAGGCAAGATAAAATTTGGTAAGGCCGACAAACTACTGCCAATCACATTACTTACACCAAGAGCTTGTGCATAAGAAAAGCAGTTTGATTTTAGAATATACTAAGTTTCCATGACATAACCTACCCTCTTATAAGTGAAAATAGCCTGTTCACGAAGTCCCATTAGCTATTTTAAGGTTATTATAATTAATACAAATCGTATGAGTAACCTTTCCCATTAGCAATCCCATGTATTAGTATTATTGTTACTTCAAATTGCTATCAACTGTCACAATCCCAAATACTACTACTATATTGTTCCTTCAAACTCCACAAAAAGATAACAGGATAGAGGGTGCCAACTCTTAAGATATATTTAATATGGCACCAATCTTATACAAACAGTTATCTGGCAACTTTCGTCCTTTAGTATCCAGTCTCAAGGGAATTGAAAATGCACAACCCGAAGGGGCAAAAAATTAAGTAGGGGAATTCAGAATAAGAAAGGGGTTCCCGAAGCAAGCTTTGGCACTGGAGGAAAGGTGGAAGAAGGTAGAAGTCAATGAAAATGTGCAATGCAATCTGAACTGTCGACTGAAGAGTAAGAGGGGGAGGGTGGGGTTGTTCAGCACTGATGGAACGACGTTAACAAGACTGCCCAAATTTGAATTATAAATTCCACTATTAACCAGCCTATTAGAATATCTGACAAGTCCACATCATCTGTCAAAAAAAATCTTTAAAATCGCAAGACCTAGGCCTCTTAGAAAATCGTTAACATCCACCTATTACCTGCCTAGTTCCTATTTACTAGTGGGAATGAAATTCTAAGTTCTGAAAGTATGTCAAACAGTTACCTTACCATATTCTCGGCTGCACTAATACATTCAAACTTACATCTCATGGCCAAACAAAGGGCTCAAGTACTGTAATACCTCTGCTATTAATAACTTGCACTGTCAAATGTCTCCCTAGGTCTGACTAGGACGTTTTTTTACCCCAGTATTCCCAGCATCCTTAAGAGATAAATGCTAATATTACCTTTATCCTAACCCCTGTATATATAAAATTAAAACGTTCATTACCCTGTTCTATCCTATCCCATATTTAAAGTTCCATTTCTAACTTCCCATTTAGTCCTACTTACACGAAAACTATCAACCTTGCAGTTCTAACCTCATTTAGAAGTTGGTCGATTTGAAATTCCTATTGTGCATGGTGAAAGTCACTATGCTTGTTTTGAACTTCCTGTTGTGCATGGTGACCAAGTCACCATGCACAACAAGCAAGTCCACCTTTGCCTGGCAGGTGGCACCGCCACCCCGGCAAAGGTGGACTTGGGAAGTGAGCAAAGAAAACTCAATTCACACGCAAAACTCAATTCACACGCAAAACTCAATTCACACGCAAAACTCAATTCACACGCAAAACTCAATTCACACGCAAAACTCAATTCACACGCAAAAACTCAATTCACACGCAAAACTCAATTCACACGCAAAACTCAATTCACACGCAAAACTCAAACTTTTCACACGAATAAAACTCAAACAGCAAAACTCAATTCACACTGTTCAAAACTCAATTCAAATAGCAAAACTCTAAACTTTCAAAATTATAAAAAAACAAAAAGCTTTAAAAATTGTTACTGTTCAAAAACTTGAAAATTCTAAAATAGAGACTTACTAAACTTCAAAATTATAAAAAAACAAAACTAGCTAAATTACAAGATCAAACCACAAGGCAAAAGCTTAAATAAATTTAAACCAAGTTTATATCCACTAACCTAAAAAAAAAAAAAAAAACACCAGATCCACGCACAAACTTCCACGCACAAACTTCCACGCACAAACTTCCACGCACAAACTTCCACGCACAAACTTCCACGCACAAACTTCCACCCTAAAATATAACTAAACTAAAAAACAAAAATTAAATACTTTAAAACAAAAATATCTGAAGCTGGAACAAATCCCAAATTTCTTAAAATGTTCAAAGCTGGAAAAGTAAAATTTAAACCTTTAAAGAAAAAAAATACTTTCAAAATTCTCAAAACCAAGGTTTTGAATCTGAAAAAAATTAAACCAAATTCATTAAAACGAAACCTGAACTTAAAATGAAAATAAGAGTTTGAGTTTTGACTGAAAAAGATAAGCTAAAAAATGTTCGGGGGGTTGCTCAAGTAAAAAAAAAAAAAAAAAAAAAAAATATACTTACCCATTAATCCAGTTTAGTCCTAACGTACCGGTACATCTGCGACAATTCAACAACTCATTGTGGCACGCTTATTTAACGACACACCCTGACCTGAAAAAAGAATATAAATATTAAAGTCCAAATCTTCTAGCAAGTGGAAAAAACCAAGGGCTATAATCAGCTGGGCCATCTGACAAGTTTCAAAATACTAAGACAAGGAGCAACAAGCAAGGCTTTATAATGCTGATAAGCGTTACTAGTTTATTGCCACCTAAGCCTACAATAATTATTTTAAATCAACTTAATATACCCCATATTAGGAAGCCTATGGTAGTCGAGTTGAGCCTCTCTGCTCTTCAAAAAACTTTAAGCCCTATTGCATCGTAAGACTTTCTATTGCAGCATAAAGTTAAAGTGAAAACATCCGGAGCACTGCATAAGATTGCTAGTATAAAACCAAAGTGCATAGATCAGCTTAGTAATAAATAGGCTACGAAACGGTGTTAAATACCATG
>NC_089783.1:20181781-20219281 GCF_040412425.1 Macrobrachium rosenbergii | reverse complement strand
TATATATATATATATATATACCTAATTCACGATACCTCACGAATAGCTTACAACCAGAAGAATTATAACTGATAAGTGATCCGTTACCAGTGGTATTCGAAACGTTGCTTTATTTAGAAACAATGTACTTTTGGCCATTGACCCATCAAGAAAGGTGTAAGTTGATATCAACTCTGCTGTATAGGCATAATTCTCTTTTATTTTGATGGACATTAATAAGAGCATTCTCTACGATTCTTCGATGTGAAAGCAGAAGGGTAGTCAGGTTCGATGTTCCTATGGACATGTTCTTAAATGCCTCTACGTACGGGAGTTTTATTTTGCTGGTATATCCCTTATTTTGTTATGCCCATTGGTTTGAAGAGAAATCTTACTGGCTTGGTTGATAGCTTTTCCGCCGACATACAGTAGTGAGGCAGCTGGTCGAGTTGTTTACAGATGAAATCGACTCCTTTGTCTATGTAACCGTCAGAACAGGTTCCCGGTCCTCCGAGAAAAATATTATACTGATATCTGTCTTTATGGAAATTGCAATGTCATGGTAGTCAGGAAATGAATGCAGGAAATAGAGAACGTTGGTCTTCTATAGGCATTGAAATTGTACTTGAGTGATTCCCTATTCATATATCTAAGAAGGCTAATTACTGTCCTTTTCTCATTCAGTTTTGAATGTAATGCTAGAAGTGAATCCATTTTTCTGCAAATAGACATCAAAATCTTTTCAACTATTATTCCAGAACGTGAAAATGTCTTCAACCTGTCGCACCAAAACCACTTTGGGATTGAGTCATTAAAGTACATGCAGACATTGGCTTAAAGAGGAATATCAGGCTGCCTATCCCACATTCAAATCTTTGCAAACCTTTCAGTTAAAAGGGGGCATGTTATTGGTTATACGGAGCTTGAATAATTTAAATTTTTTTTTATTGCCCAGAGGAAAAGGTCTACGTAAGGAGTTGATTTTTTCCCTTATGAAATTCAGGATGTCGTTTACAGGAACCTTCCGCGTCCTGGCTTATAAGCGTTATGTCGTTCACTGTAATGTTTAATTTATAGAATTTCTGAATAGAGTCCTCTGCGTGTTTTGTAAACTACCTAGGAAATGTGTCAGCAAACCTGCTAAGTTTCTGATAGGGTAAAAATGAACGAGGTTTAACATTCACAAAACTGGGAGTCAGAGAATGCTTTTCTTATGGGTTATGGCGAATCCGTAGTAATATGGTAAAGAATTGTTGACGAATCCAGGCAAAAATAAGTTACAGGTAAAAAATAAGTTACAGGTAAAAAAAAAGTCACAGAAAAAAGTCACAGGAAAAAGTCACATTAATCTTTCCTAGACAGTGTACCCCAACGATTTTAACCCGGTATGTATTCACCTTTTCGGCGTGTTTAATACAACCCCGTTGGGATATATATATATATATATATATATATATATATATATATATATATATATATATATATATATATATATATATATATATATATATATATATATATATATATATATATATATATATATATATATATATATTATATATATATATATATATATATATATATATATATATATATATATATATATATATATATATATATATATATATATATATATATATATAATATATATATATATATATATATATATATATATATATATATATATATATATATATACATATATATATATATATATATATATATATAATATATATATATATATAACATAAAATGAAAACAGTGCAGCGTGAAGTGAAGCTTCCTGGATAAAGTCAAGTATTCTGTCTTCTTTTAATAAATTCATTGTTGAAAAAACAGTCTTGTTTATTTGGTATGATTTTAAAAGAGAAATTGCGCATACACGTGATTAAGATGATTTAATATTTGTTATATTTCATAATTTTTTTGTCAATTTTGATAAAAGCTACAAATATTCCTGTGACTGCTTTTTTTGAAGCGTTGACTAAGCGTTGACTATTCTACAATGCAATCTTGAATCTTAGGGCGCCGATGCTGACCGAGTATGACTTCCCCTAACTACTGAACAAGATAATCACGACGATATAAACTATACTGACCGGAGACCGTTGAGGATATGAAATCGATAGTCACAAAATTTATACTTGTTAGGCAACTAGCCACAGCAAGTCAACCTTTGAATTACCTTATAACTACTGAATGTTCATTTTAAGAATGACTTCGCTTCTGCTTAATTAATCTTGATTATTTTAATATTTCATTGTATATATGAAGAGGTATGTTTGGAAACATGCGAAAGATCATGTTGTTATTACATTTGCATATGTGTATACAGCTATGGATTTCGTAGTCACCATAAATTCTTTAATATTTTACTGTTGCATATCACTATATTCCTCTGAATGAACATACTCGACAAAAGCCGTGGGAGGAAATACCAATAAGGTTTATGCCCTGGGGAGGTGAAAGCCAACAGCCGGTGGATCTATGCCTGAGGAGATGAATACCAATGTGGATTATAACCACACCCTGATTGGTTTTCCTTATCCAGAATTTTGAGAAAAGACTGAATGTAGAAGTGAGAACATATGAAAAAGTCACACAAGCACAACAAGAAACCAGCATTACAAGATCTGATAGACAACACCAGAACAAAATGCAAAAGCAGCACATGTCGGGATCTAACAATAACAAAGGCTTAATATATAACAACCAAGCCGACGCTGAACGTCCAGACGGAAGGAGTTAGGGCAAGGCCTCCCCACAACTGCCTGAGGGGAAGAACACAAGGTCAAGGTCACTCCCATAACAATCCCCAACCAAATACTTCAAAAGCAATCAATAAATTTATTAGACCCATAAGAACAAGAAACAGAATGTAAAACTGTTGTAGTAATGTAGTTTTACGATGGAATTGCATTATGTAAATATAATGTACATAATTAACCACCCCCTGAGTAACTAGGCAATGTAAATATAAATAATAACCCCAAATCCCTCCCCAGTCACATTCCCATCATATGCATACACACAATTATACTGTATGTAACACATTCTCCTACCTTTGTAATCTGCAATATGTTTACATACTAAAAGGTCCCTCTGTAAATTCACTTCTACGAACTTTTTATGTCCTTCTGTATTTATTTATACGAAATTTTTTACATTTTGCCCTTCACTTGGTTATACTGAACTGAACTACACAGAAATTGCGTGACTTCCTGTTCGCCACCTTTTGCTTACTGCCGTATCTGTGATAAACTGCAATTTGTCTTTTCTAACTAGGCTGTGGTAGGAACATCAGTTGTTACTGAGACAATGAAAGTTACCCCACGTGCAAACTACCGTTGAAACAGTTCGGAATAAACAATGAACCAATAATAGCTTCAGCTTGGGAAACAGCAAACTGATGTAATTCAAAACTCACTCGCATTATACAAAAGGTGGTGATACGAACTTGCGGGTTTTTATTTCAGTTCAACACAAGGTGAGGAGGTGATGAAAACTGCTCAAGTTGGAAAAAAAACAAAGCCTGTGCTTGTTTCCAGAGCCTGTACATGTGTACATGAATTTTCATTTTCATTTGAAACGTATTTTAGTTGTGATGGTTCATAGTAATTTTCATTTGTTTTTATCCAGTTTCATTACACTTTCTCGTTTTTTTTTCATTACACACACACACACACACACACACACACACACACACACACACACACATATACATATATATATATATATATATATATATATATATATATATATATATATATATATATCATCATCATCCCACGTGGGATAAGTGAAATTTAAAAAAAGATGTATAGTTGAGTCCCAATTCTACAGTTGGGTTTGTTTAAAAAAGAAACTCATTGATACATTTTTAAATTTCACTTATTCCACTTGGGACGATGACGAACCTAGCCATCAATGCTGCCAACGCCAGTTATAAACTAAACACCAGTAATGGGCCTGATGGTCGCTTCTGTTAGTTGCCTTATCATTCATAAAATTTTAATCTATTTCGACTGAAATATTTACCATCACTACAAGTAAGGAATGTTCTATCTACTTACGTAAAATTTATTACATTTGATTAACCAGAATATATATTTTTTGACCTTTGAAGACAGAGGAAGAGAATAAGAAATGCTAAAATTATTTTTGGTCCTATTATATCACATCTAAAACGGTGGTAGGTGTTATCTTATTTCTGAGAACTTTTAATATACGCTAGAATAAACTTTCAGCCTTCCAGTGGTACCACTTTAGTGATGATAAAAATGACACGGGTAAAATTAGAAAGCATTTTGTAGAAACTTCCAATGCCTCGAACTCTGCAACTGTTCACCCAGGAGTAGATGACCAAGACCTGAGCGTAAACAATTCTCACTGTGATTTCAGAGTTTCTAATGTTGTAAATGGATACAAAAAGTATTTCTTTTATCATACCTTCCAGTGAAGTGCTTATCATAATTTTTTTTAATTATCTATTACTTAAATATTTTACCTCAGTTTTCTCTTGAATGAGATCTAAGTGTTAAATAATGCTAATGAAATGTTTAAGTAGGGAGTTATAACTTAAGGCTAACTTAAATTAAAACCTTTTTGTTTATCTTTATTCACGGTATGAATACAGGTTTTCAAATCAAACTTTTTGAATGTTTTCACAGGAATTATATCATTTTATTATTTCAAAGATAACAAATAAGTCTAAACTTATATGTTAGTGTTAGTAACATTCACACTATTAAACTTATCGAATATCTTTATTTGTTGTCCATTTTTATTTGAATCTGTAGTGGGAATCTATACTCTTGTGTTTTTGTGAAGACTATTTTTGCCAACCCAAAATTAGGTTCAGCTCGCCCGTGAATTGCCATTTTACTAAAATAAAAAAAGGGGGGATTTGTAATTGAAAGAGTCATAAAAAATCTTAATTTCTGAATACAACATTCTCATATTAAATACGAAGAAAATTTTTCAAAAATTTTCAAGAGTAAGTCACTATTTTTTTCAGAACACACTACAAGTTAAATTTAGTCACCTACTAAATGAAATTGCGATATGTACGAGTATGTTGATCAGTGCATCAGCAGAGCTGGAAAATTCGATCTATGTACTCATCTAGAAACATTGCACAACTTCAGGTGAAAAAATAACAAATTTCTGTTTATGCTCTTCTCTTCCTGAACCACCTAATTGGAAGGTTTTTATTTCTGGAATTGCTGTTGTAGTTTATTTTTCCTTGTATGCTCATGTTTGGGATATTGCTTTTATATCTGGGTGTTTCAGCCTTAGCTCGCTTCATCGATAATATTGAATCAATGGAAATTTGATTAATCAAAGACTCTTTACTACTTCTCTCCTGTTTCCTTGCTTCTTGTCACTCTATTTCAGGTACTTTCTTCGATCACACTTCCACTGGGTTAAAAGGCAGGTTCTTCTTGCACAGGCTTCCTCCTAAAACCCAAGGACGTTGCTTCATCTCACATTTACCATGCTGACATCAACACTTCGGTTTAAATCTTTCAATAACTGTTCCTGTCCATCAACTACCGGAATCATAAAGTCTTTGATCAAAGACTTTATGATCCCATCAACTACCGGGATCATAAAGTCTTCGATCTCATAGGTTTGTCTGTCACTCCCAATGCAGTTAAGCCAAAGACATTTTCCTTCCCATTCAAATCCCCTTATTTTAAGATAAGGTGGCCTGGAACAGGGGATGAGTCCCACTTATAGGTGTTATTTGGTCGTTTGGTGGTGAAAAAACATCATGCAGAAAGGTGAATTGATTTCAAAATATTTCTAACATAAGTTGAAAATGAAAGTAAGGCTTCGATGATAAATGAGAACTTGAATGATTGAACAGTGTATAGTAATATGAATGCAGGAAAATGGGTGTATTTGATTCTTATTGTTATTTATGAGTAAATATAATAGGTGTGAATAAATGTGATTTTACTCTGGTAAAAGAAAACAATATATATATATATATATATATATATATATATATATATATATATATATATATATATATTGTTTTCTTTACAGAGTAAAATCACATTTATTCTTATATATTTATCATAAATAATAATAAGAATCAAATACACCCATTTTCCTGCATAAATATAAGTTCTCATTTATCATCGAAGCCTTACTTTCATTTTCAACTTATGTTAGAAATATTTTGAAATAAATGCATGATTTTATAACACCTATAAAATATATATATACATACATATATATATATATATATATATATATATATATATATATATATATATATATATATATATGTGTGTGTATACATATATATATATATATATATATATATATATATATATATATATATATATATATATATATATATATATATATATATATATATATATATATATATATATAGATAACGACCACATGAAGGTGAAAATTAAAGACCAGTACCAAGCGCTTTCGTGTACGCAATACACGAAAGCGCTTGGTACCTGGTCTTTAATTTTCACCTTTTCATGGTCGTCTAATATATATTTGTCACGTGCAGTTTGGTGACTTATTGCTTGATATATATATATATATATATATATATATATATATATATATATATATATATATATATATATATATATATATATATATATATGTTTGTGTATGTGAGTGTGCTCTCTGAACACTGGTACTTTGGTGAATGTGGTAGAGGGGTGATTGCAGTATTAACTGAGTATACAACTGGCTAAGCACGTCAACGGAAGGATTTGTGAGGATTTAAAGCTGGTATACATTTCCTTCTCTTAAACGAGTGACTCATTCGAAAATAAGTAGGATTACACTGCACTTACAAAAATGATTGCCGTCAGTACAACAAATAAAATTCTTTTTCTATTTTCCACGTTTTCTAAAATAATAAAACTGATTACCATTTTCGCTGCTTCTCTACAATAATAATCATCATCATCCTCATAATAATAATAATAATAATAATAATAATAATAACGTGAAAATATGTATAAATAACGTGTAAGCACCGTTCGTTTCTTATGTGCGTTTGAATGTAAATTTGGATGTGAACAAAAGACAAACTCTACTGTTCAGAAGACATTCTGGAAAAATATGTCTAATGATGGCAAACAAAAAGTATTCTTGAATGTGATATTTATGGGGAAAATTTCAACAAATGCAATGATGTATGAAGGGAGAGAGAGAGAGAGAGAGAGAGAGAGAGAGAGAGAGAGAGAGAGAGAGAGAGAGAACCATTACTTCCCTTCCATAATAATTTCTTCATGATTAAATGAGAGGAGGCTTTTGCAATAATATTCTCCTGTAATTAAAGTTGTGGAAACAGAGATTTGCATACAATTAGAGTGAAGGTATGCTAATCTACATTTCCACAACATTAATTGGAAAGTGTGGGGTGGGAAGAGCTGTGGTGGGTATTTCCTCACTTTTAGTCATGAGGAAATCATAATGGGGAAGACGTGGGGATTCTGGATTGGAAATTCTCATTAGCGTTCCTCTCTCTCTCTCTCTCTCTCTCTCTCTCTCTCTCTCTCTCTCTCTCTCTCTCTCTCTCTCTCTCATTTTTTGTGTGATATAAAAAAATTATACCTATATATATATATATATATATATATATATATATATATATATATATATATATATATATATATATATATATATATATATATATATATATATATAAATATGAATGTTTATATATAAAAGTGAATGTTTATATATTTGTTTAAGGGTATAAGCTTCACATGGAAAGCTGCTAAAGGCCAGCCCGAAACCAGCACCCATCACCACTATGTCTGTCAGTGCGCCGGATGAAGAACCTTCCTCCAAGCTTGAAGATACTAAATACTTTCCTTTTCACCTTCTCGAACTTTTATTTTATACCGTCATCTTGAATACCTTGGGTACATTGGCACAACTTGATGCTTTTGCTTGCATTTTTTTAATAACAGAAGATACTACCTCTCGTTAATCCTTTCCTTAGTCTTGTGTTCCTCCATGCAAAGTTTATCACATTAAGAATTGTGCCTGTCTATGGCATACTTTAGGCCACACTAATTTCTCGTGTGCAATCGTATCTGTCTCATGAATTCGGATTTCCTGTAAACTTTTACTCGTTTATTGGACGGGCAGAATTAATAGTGTCGTATCCTCGGGTTACTTAAATTCCTCCCTCAGTGATTTGTCTCGTCGCCTTATGTGCGGGCTAGATCATTTTTCCCACAGAACCGGGTCTTTCTTTTGTTGAATAGGAAAAGCACTAGAGATTTTTCTCTATTGAGTTAATTCCTATTTTGTTCCAGTTTCTGGCTTTTCTTATCTATAGCAGTAACGAATATATACGTTACTAATTTGAAACAGATTTAAGAAGTTTTCACATTAGGAGAATGGAAAATTTATCCGACATAGACAGACAAACAATGGGCATAACCCACATTTTAATACTCTGTCAGTAAAATAATTGCTGACATTTCAAAATATTTGTCATTTATAACTAAATCTTAATGTTGTTCTACTCTCTTTAACTTTTAAACCTTCTAATAATTTAGCCTTATTCACTAAACATTAATATTCTACCTGAATATTCTATCTGCTCTACATTAAGAAAATTGTTATCAAGCATTTATGAGCAGGACCTCGTTCAGTGTTATTTGTGTCTTATAAAACTCTCTAAATAAGAAAAAACAGAAAAAAAGAACAGTAAAGTAAAACGAAATGAATATTAAAATTTACCACGCGAGCAATTATTTAAAATTATACAAATTGATACATGAATGGCCTTCAGAGAAAAATTGTATAATTCGGGAATTTAGGTTTATACAACGTCGGAAAAGTGACACTTGGTGTATTAAATAAGAAAATTTACGAAGAGACAACCTTGATATAAATATCTATAGTATCAGTTTTTTTTTTTTTGCAACATATACTATAGGGTATGGAAAAACCTGCGGAACTAAGAAGGCTTAGTGAACAGGAAAAATGTAGAATATGTTAGGTAATTTATTGTACAATTGCAGTATACTGAATTATCGCAAACATTTTTTTATGAGAAAGGTTTTACTGGGTGAAATTCTATTAAAATTAATTATTTGTTATTACCAAACTTCTGTAATTATTATTATCAGCAATAATAGTAGTAGCAGAAGAGTACTGACGATATTCTTCATTGTTAACTCTTAGACATCGAACTAACTACAGGCAAATCACCAAAATGACAATCCATTTCATTCCTTCACTGAACAAAATACAGATTTACCCTTGAGGGGTTAGTATGTTCTGAACTTCGTTTGCTGCGCAAAAGGAATTTCATTATTGGCATTAGTAATGTTGGCATAAACAGTAAAATAAGTCACTAGTAATGAGGATCCATTCCTGATCAGTATTAAAACAGTAAATTTTAGCCTATAGACGAGAAAAAAATATCATTTAAAGTATAAAGGAGAATATGGAAAAGTTCCTCTAAAATCTTGACACCAATATGACAGTAAAGTATGGTAGCATAGTATTTCAAATCTCCATGGATTTACCTGGTATACTGCTCCATGAGACCCATTCAAATTGGAGACAGATGGCATACGGGATAATTTTGCAGTTTACTATTCCGTTCCCTCACTGGTGATTACACTTTTCATCCGTTTCTCAGAAATAATATTAGGGTGCATGTAAACTCAGCACCGAGATTGCTTCTTCTTGCCTCAATCCAGCGTAGTTTTATAACGTAAAAAAAATTACGGAATATTCAGTTCAAAGTTCAGACGGAAAAAAAATTATATAATATATATATATATAATATATATATATATATATATATATATATATATATATATATATATATATATATATATATATATATATATATATATATACAGTATGTATATATATATATATATATATATATATATATATATATATATATATATATATATATATATATATATATATATATAGTATAGGCCTATATAATATATATGTGTGTATGTATATATATACATATATATAAATTTTGTATGCATCTATGTACGTGAATATCAGTAGTGACAGCAATTTCGTTGATATTATTATATCTAATATAATTTGAACTGTTTCCTTGAAATATTGTATGCGAGAGCTTTTTAGCCATTTCACCCATGTTTCTGATAAGATTTTGATAAGTGGCACCACTAATGTATTCATTTGTATCCCCATTTTTCAGCTCTGTAATTTTTTACGACAATTTCAAAGGGAATTATTTTTTTATATGAATATAAGAAAAGAAACTCAGATGCGTAGTTGTACTGCAATTAATAATTACCAGTTATGGAGATACGTAGACTGATAGTCAGAGAGGTAGCTAGCTAGCTATAGAGAGAGAGAGAGAGAGAGAGAGAGAGAGAGAGAGAGAGAGAGAGAGAGAGAGAGAGAGAAGGGCCGCTCTTCAAATTAAAAATGTCTGTGGCAGAATTCTTTGAACAAACCGTTCCGAACATGGAGATCCTAAGAATAATTCAGCAAAATTTATGTAGAATTATTACTCCACGCAGTGACCTGTGTCTCTCAGAGTAGAATTGGTTCCCAGTCTTGGAATTGAATACATCATAGCAAATGTCTCTTGACGCAGAGGTCCACGGGGAAACAATGGAGTTTGCTAATTTTCCAAGAGCTAGATATTCCTCTCGATTGATTTTGTTGTTTATTTTCAAGTTTTATTAGTACTTTTCATTGTTACCTGAGATCAGTGCACCTGTAGGCATTACTTACAGTTCTTAACAGCGTCCCTTTGGACCCTAGCTACAACCCTTTTCATTCCATTTACTGTACCTCCGTTCATATTCTCTTTCTTCCATCTTACTTTGCACCCTCTCCTAACAGTTGTTTCATAGTGCAAATGCGGGGGTTTCCCCCAGTTACACCTTTCAAACCTTCTTACTCTTAATTCCCTTTCTCCGCTGAATGACCTCGTAGGTCCCAGCACTTAGCCTTTGGCCTAAGTTTTATATTACACTCCACTGTTACTTTCCGGTTGGCTTTCATTTTCCTTTAGAGAATTCACTGAATATTTCCGTTTCAGTTCGTAGAGCGAAGGTGAGGAAATTATGTAAATCTTCCCCTGCATGATGTATTAACATTTGACAAACCTATTATCATGACCTACAGACTTTAGACCAAGTGAAGGGTTATAAGTAAGAGGAAATCGAAAGATATAATTAACTATTATTATTATACTGAAGAGGAGAAAGCATAAGCTAACTTATTCATCGGTGATTGTGTTTTGATGTTTGGATTGTTGCTAAAATCTTTGCAAAAGGTGTTTTACTGATGAAAAAGATGTTGTAGTCATTTGCTGAAAAAGGTGTTGTAGTCATTTGCTGAAAATGGTGTTGTAGTCATTTGCTGAAAATGGTGTTGTAGTCATTTGCTGAAAAGGTGTTGTAGTCATTTGCTGAAAAGGTGTTGTAGTCATTTGCTGAAAAAGGAGTTGTAGTCATTTGCTGAAAATGGTGTTGTAGTCATTTGCTGAAAAAGGTGTTTTAGTCATTTGCAGGGTTTTCACATCTTTCACGTAGTCTCTCCAACAATCATCATTCCATTGCTTTTGTTCCATTCTCACCTCATTCTTAAAACATTTGATTTTATCATCTGTGGGTTTTTTTTTTTTTAGTTCTCGGAAGATTTTCTTTAACATTTTGGTGCCTTTCTTATCTATTTAATAATCATCCTCCATTTATCAAAACGTTTTTAACATTTATATTCGGGTTATACCCTTATATCTCTACTAATTTATTAATTATATCCCTTTCATATTTGTTTTATGGTTTTATTTTTTCAGTTAATCTCGATGCTATCTCCCTGAACAACAACAAAAAATCATTCTAAAAGCCAAAATGATTACAGACTTTGTATAGCTTTCAGATATGGAAAATAAGTGCTTGCGGGTTTCTTCTCAATGCACATTTCGACTCATTCTTATTCTTTGTACACTTCCTCCCTGTATCTTTTTAACGGACTTATTCATTTATTTACTATTTTATAACTAATCAACAAAGTAACCACACGTTTTTGAAATGAAGCAATCCGCTAATGCTTCCATCGAGAGTACCGTTACAATTGCACATTCACAGAAAAACGATAACTCATCGACATTTTAATTGTTTTGTTAAAGCACCTTCGGGTATATTAGTATTTATCAGAGGACAGTCGTAGTATAGCGAAGGCTGCCGAAGAATGTGTTCCATTTCCTCAGATTTTCGTCCAAATATTAATCTCCTTTAATGAGGTGAGGCTTTTGGTTCGGTTTACTTGTCTGTTTGTTAATAGGATTAGCAGGCACTTGAACGTGAAATTCACAAGAATAATTCCAAAGGTTTTCCTCGATGCTGCAAAGTAGTCTTGTGATTTTAGGAAAAATAGGAATGAAAGTTTTTCGAGAGGAGAAAGTGGCGCTGGGAATTAGATCGTTCATCTTTGGTCTCCGAACATCCTCGTCCACCCTCAGTCATTCTCTCCTAAAATCTTCTTTTATGAGAAATTACTTAATTGTAATAGAAATCAATGGCCATCAATACTACTAATGATTCCTTAAAATTCTTAGGATAACTTTAGAGAAAATGAGATCTATGTGTGATAAATAATTTTGCAGTCTCGGTTAAAGATACTAAGAATTGTTTCCTTACCAAAAAGTAAAGCGAATGACTTTTGGAAAGTAGAGGGAATATATTATTTAAGGAAATCTTAGGACTCTCGCCCAAACCCATTTTCCCTTATGAAAAGTGTAAGAAAATGAAAAAAAAGGAGTAAGACAAGAAATATCGAGCTCGTGGTTAGGTGGTTGATGTGACCTCGTTCTGATATACCGAAGGTGGATTCAAATCCTGCTAAGAATGTTAGAATTTCTTAATCAGTCATTTAGATTTTAGACTTTTTAACAACATGCACATCCGAAAAGTGTGAAGGATTCGAAAATTAGGAGGGCACTGTAGTTATTAAAATTCCATACGTATCTGGCAAAAAAGTGCCCAGTAGATTCTGTATGAATACTTACATTCGGCCTCTTTGTAAAAAAAAAAGTAACCGATTATTTTGAAAATTGTTTCTAGTTAAAAAAGAAAAAAGACTGTGACGAAGCAACTCCCTCTTCTCTATATCCATTCACAGGGTCTCAATAACTGAAAGGCTTTAAGAACCCACATATAAAAGTTCAACTTCCTCTCCTTTAGCAGTTTCTTTCAACACCATCCGACTAAATTGGCTACGTGTCTCCCAACAGATGGCTTCTGGTCACAGTAACGAATTTTGTGGTGCCCAAACTTTGCTTTCCTTTATTTGATTTATCCCGTTGATTTTGTTTTCTCCTGCACTCCATATTTTCGTTCAAAATGTTTTTTCTTGTATTTCTGGAAAGAGAGAGAGAGAGAGAGAGGAGAGAGAGAGAGAGAGAGAGAGAGAGAGAGAGAGAGAGAAGGGAGCCCTTGAGACTTGCTACTGTGGTCTTATAAACTCTATCATGGCTAAAAAAAAATATGGTTTCTCCATAATATTAGATATCAATACACGTTTAGAGACACACCGACAGACACACACAAGCAGAAACAGATGGGAATACATTACACAAAATATAATAAAAATTGCAGACATTTCTTAAAGTGATTTTATACCAGCAGCTCCCTGTTAGTCAAGCTTATTTTCATGTACTGCCTGACAAAATGTACGTGTCTCAGACGAAACTTCCAGTGCATAATAATAAAGTATTCTCTTCCATGCATATTTCACTATGTTACCTTTGACACAGAACAAGCAATTAGAATGAAGTTCATTAAAAAAAGAAATTTACCAGTTCAGTGTTTTGCCGGTAAACCTGTCACTTCAGTTTATTTATTTATTCTCAGATACCACTGACTTTTCTTAGAAGTTCATTTCACACCTTACCATTTTTCTATTTTATGCTTATAATATTCAAAACACTTCTATTAAGATTTTTAAGAGGTAAGAACATGACAAAAAGTATATCAAGGAAAATTTTAATTTCCAAAAATGTTTTACTACTTAGAAAAGCTACCGAACAAATGAATTTGGAGTTATATATATCATTTTCAGAATGTTCTTAAACCTTTCCAATTTCTGAATCTTTTATTAGTTTTCGTATCTCTTTCCCCATCCCACTCACTTTTTCTTGGTCCTCCCACCAAGTTTTTTTTTCTCAGAGTATATTCTTATTTGTTATAAGAACTACCCTTCTAAAGTAGCTTCTCTCCCTTATTCATAAATAAAAAATGTCATCATCTCATTTGGTAAACTGTTCTATTTTCTCCTTCCCTAGGACTTTCTATGTTATTTTTAATTCTCTGCCTCCAGTTCCTTCTGCATGCTTTTAATCTGTCTTTCTTTTCTACCTTTTTAATTTCATTTCTTTTTTTCACCGCAGAGGATTATAAAACAACCGAAAAATATTTGATTAAAAACAAATAATGGGACATCATGAATGCCTGAGTATTTACATGTGAATATGAAAGAGCCACCATTCTGATAAATGTGTGACACGATTTCACGTAATTTTCCCTAATGAACTATAAATGCCATAGTTTTTTTTTTTACACTGGTATGCCAGTGATATTTTCACTATACTTTTCAGTGTCCCATTGCTCTATTTTGAAATATCAAAGCAACAATGATAATGAATCAAGAGTCTCATGTTCATATAATTTTTGGATTTAAAGAGAAAATATCTGAAAAAAGCATTTCAATTCGTCGATTACTTTCTCTTAAGACCCGACATAGCATTGCCCCTGATATAGTTATTCTGGGCACAACTCTAATTCGCGGCTTAATCCGAGGGCAATTATATTTCGTAATGAAACCCATCTGCATCTGCACGCCAGTTTCATTCATTTCCTTCACAGTTTGAATTAATTTCTCACTAAACAGTGTCATAAGGGGTCATGTTTTTCTGTAATTTGTTGACTTAATTTCATATTTTTCATTGATTTCTTATATTTAGGACGGTGCTAAACCTTCTTATATTGATTATATTTCTGAGCAATCAGAGAATAACACTAACATATTTCCCCATGCATCAGTGGGTTTATTTTTTCATGATAATATTTAATCATAACTGCATTTAGAGATCTTAGCTTAGAGGTCTTCATATAATTCTAATATAATTATATAAGATTGAACGTTTATTTTTGTTTAACGCGATTAATACTTTTCATTACATCATACAGACAGATCCGATCCTTACTTAATCTAATGTCTAGAATACAGTATATAAGATATAATTGTCTGTTATAACTTTAGTTTTAATTTTCAAATTTACTGTAACGTAATAAAAAAAATACGGTTTCCTTCAACTTACATGACCAAAATAATTTGATTAATTGCTCTCCTTCTTATCAATTTAACCTTCCCTTGTTTCGGAGTCTCATCAGTAATCCGATTAGTACTTTAATAGCAATATAATTGAATCATGGCTTTTTCTTCTAATATCGTAAATAATTTGATTTTACTCTCCTCCAGTGACATGGGAACAAAACCATGACTGAAGAAATCGCATTTTTCTTTTAATATTTTTACCGTTGCAATTGTCATAAGCATTACGCGGGGTTTATGCCATGTCTACCCTGTTCCAAGGAAAAGCAAGTACATATTTAAATGATTTAATATTAAACATTTATTGGGAGAGAAATTTTGTATTTGGTTATAATGATGCTGGTATCTCTCTCTTTCTCTCAATATATATAAAATTTATATATATATATATATATATATATATATATATATATATATATATATATGTATATGTATATGTATATGTATATGTATACAGTATGTGTGACTGAATCACGAAAATATGAAACGTGATGAATATATAAATAAAGATAAAATCCACGAAGGAAAGGGAAACACTGGAGTGCAATGAGGCCTTTCGACTCTTTCGTCCTTTACTTAGCTAAGTAAAAGGATTTTATCTTTATATCTTTATGTATATATATATATATATATATATATATATATATATATATATATATATATATATATATATATATATATATATATATATATATATATATATATATATATATATATATATATATATATATATATATATTTATATTTATATTGTAAAACTTTGAACAAAGAGAAAATATGTTATGTTTTTAAATCAAACCTTGTGAAGTCTTTTTATCATTATAGCTTTTTAGTCATTTTTCCGTATACGAATGTAAACCCCTTTGAAGACCTTTAATGGCGCCTAGATAAGTCTCTCCCTTTGAAAGCGCAAATCTTTTATTTTTTCTCTGAGGACTGGAAGCCTAAGAAAAACAATCATAGCGAAGGGGGTCCAACGTAAAAAAAGAAAGTGTGAAAAAGAAATGAATGGATTAGGCACCTTGGAGCGATGAGAAGCTTTAAAAGTAGAAAGGAAAAAGTTAATGGTGATTGAAAAATAGGCACCACTGAGCTAAAAAGACTCTTAAGCAAAGGACTAAATGATTTATGCTTTTATCCAAAAAAAGTAGTTGTAAGTAGCATTTCCTCTGTATGTGCTTCCTCTCTCTCTCTCTCTCTCTCTCTCTCTCTCTCTCTCTCTCTCTCTCTCTCTCTCTCTCTCTAGTAATCATGACATACAGACGTCACTTAAAACTTAACTGGTATTTTCATTCTGTTTTTTGTGAAAAAAATAAAGTTTTAATTACTTCGTCAGGAGACTGCCATAAAAATCTCCTCTGGCGCACATGTTAGAGTTTGTTTTAGTGACTCAAGAAAAATTCAAAGTCAGCAATATGATGTTGTCACGGAGAACTATGAAAATACTGACAAGGAAACACATGAAAAACATTAGAAACGCGAGTCTTGATGTATATCGGTTAATGCTTGTCAATCACATGGTTGATAATTTACGATACCCTTTGGGAAAACTGAGAAATTACATTTAAAGCAACGGCCCCTTATCTGCTTATAATGAAATTGGCCGTAAATCATATTTTTGTGGTATAGTTATAATGATATTTATGTAATTTTTCAGCCCGGAAAAAAGCCAATGATATAGGCTTTTTATCCATTAAAAATATGACCTTTCATCTTTACAGGGTTTTGATATTATGCTTTCCCGGAAACAGGAGGAAAGTGACGCGGTTTCAGTACAGGAAAATTCACCGATGAAATTCATATTTAAATGAAGCCTTTACTTTTGTCAAAACATTAATTACTGAAAAAAGAAAATTTATAAAAGAAGTTTGGCATAATTGAAAAGTGCATACACTATAGATAATATTATTTATTCGTTCTACTCGATAATATAAAAGAGTTATTGTTTTGTTTACAAAATTACAAATGCAATTATCATTGTCAACATATTCGTCATTTCTGATTTTTGGTTACGATGCAGCTGCTGTTCAATGCTGCTGTTGCTATGAATGGCAGACAATTATGACAAAAATAAGTGAATGAATCTACAGTTTATTCCAAAAAGGCTCAATACTTTTGACCTTTTTAACGCGTTTTTCTTTTTTTTTTTTTTGTCTCGGTTATCTATTTTTTAAATATACCCTAGTGTTCTTTTGATGAGGACAATTCAGTTATAACTTCAACAGAATTTTCACAATGAGAATGGCTTATCGGAAAAAAAAGTAATCTCAAAAATATGGTAACCTCCCTCTAATTGTTAAACGGTTGAAATTCTACTCATGATATCCAGGGCTTTTCAACTATTCAGAAACTAGTTTTTGTCAAATAAAAGTTGGTTAGATTAAAAAAAAAAAAAATGGATCTACGTTCATATTGGGAATGAAAGGTATTGGAACATACCTATGACACACACACACACACAAAAAAACAGAATAAATAACGATTTTGTGTTTATCTCTCCGAATATAATGATATGAAATATATAATATTTTTATATAAATATGTTGGCAAATAATTTATACCCATGACTTTGTAAAGACTTACAATGCCTAATATTTTTTTAGAAACCGAATACAGAAATTTATGCCAGCCAGTGGTTTAAACTCATGGTCATTGTGTAATCATTTCATTTGCACAGAAAGATAGTAAACAAAAGAACCTGCGATTGAACTGTCCCCGGAAAGCAACGATACTTTATTTAATATGATTCCTTTAATAGGTATCATGTTATATTTGAATACTATTCAGAAGAATAGCTGGTTGTATTTAGGCCAAAGGATTTTTCATTCATGTTGAATGAATGTGGGCATAAATATTTACAAACAAACTTTATCCTTAAATACAGCACTATTCTCCATGACTGTTTAATTGATGACATTTTATGTTTGAAGAACTGATCCGGTTCCAACAAAGGAGAATTAAAAAAATAACCTAAATCATTGTTTGATGTAATTCTCAAAAAGTCACATTCATAGACAGAAAATATAAATACGTATTTTTTTTTTTAACAAACGTCGATAGTATGGACACAAGATTTCATTAATACTTTTATTCGTTTTACAGTGCTTCGGTAATTCTAAACTAAATTCCATTTTAAAAGTGAATAGCACATGCAAACTTTTATACGTTTCATGTTGGAGTCATATTTACATGTTTTAAATTCGTACAAGACATTACACCAAGTACTAAGTGAAATACTCTTCCTTGGAATGTATATTAGATATTTCCACCTGTTGAAAATATCGCAAATAATAAAATAAAGATGCATGAGGAATGTGGTCTATGGATATTAATTCTGTCATTCTTATCAGTGGATTACAAGTTTTGTATATACTTATGAGAATTTCATTTTACAATCTTGCCTGTAGACAGTGTGACATCAGTCCACTAAAAGAAGACTGGATGAGACAGCATTACTATTTTTTTCGCGTAACTGCTCCTTATTTAATTAGGCGGAATTCTACTGGAAACTGAGCGAGTTCTGGCGTGGGCTAATAGAATTCGTGATGCATTTCGTATTCGGAGTTTCTGGCGATTACTTAAGTAAAGCAGATAAATGTTGCTTCAGATCTGGACAAGAAACTTCAGAAAATAAAATTTTGATAACTAAGTTTGGATAGATTACGACACAGAAATAACATATGTTTCATGTTTTTTTCTTCGCCAGAGGAAAGTTGCTTTCATTTCTTCTGAGTCCTTTGTAAGAGTGTAGGTGAATACAGCTGATTTTGGTTTTATTATTTACTTCAGCAGAAGTACTGGTAACAATGAAAGTGCTGAGGTAAATTATTATGATATATATATTTTTAAGTCATTTTGATATTATAACGTCATGAATTTAAAATTATGAAATAAAGGTAATATGATTTATCGTTTTACTCTAATTTTGGATTAGATTTCCCTGGACTTTATACGAAATGAAGGTGGAAGTACGAAAATATGCTACAGTCTGTTAAATGAAAATAGTTGCTAGGCATGGGCCTATGGTTCACTGACAAATTACCATACCAGTAAAATTCGAAGGTTCGCTAGTATAAGAAAATATAAAGCAAAAACTAAAATATCCTTAAAGTTTTATGAATGTGACAGGCCAAAATTGTTACCTTAAATTGCCGATCGCAGAATTTCGAGGGATTATCGATTTTTAGTTTTTTCCGGTTTTGGACTGGTATATGTCTAAATAAACATGCCCTGAAGTATTATTGCTAAAAAAAATTTAACTGAGTTTTTTTTTTACATTTTTCTTCACCGCATTTACCGGTATTTGAGCGGCATTGAGCGAGAACTTGTCACAACGTTTCTGTATGACTGTTTAGGTGGAAGTGAGAAATATACTTTACTTTCCTACTAAAATGTACTTTATTTACAATAAAAACTGGCTCTCTCTCTCTCAAAAAAAATATATAATGTCAGAGTAAATATGTATCTATGTATCTCGATATTGCCCTGCGATAGCGCCCTGTGAGCGACACTGAGCGACAAATTGACGTACAATGTTTGTATGACTTGCTAATTCTGGATAGTAGAAAGTGAGAAATTTACTTCAGCATCCTACTAAAGCTACCCATTTTCTACGATAAGAGCTTGTTCGTTCTCTAAAAAAAAAAAAAAAAAAGTAAATATACATCTATGTATCTCGATATTTTGAACTCGTTATCACGGATGTACCTTGAAAAATAGTATACATATAATTATTTTATATTTATTGACATATTTTTACTGCGTATTTTCGGAAATATGAAATTATATAAGTAGGTAACAGTTCCATTCCAAACAGAGCGTCGGGTTTTAACAACAAATCATCTCAGTTGTGTGTGGTTCTTGTTCGAGTGATATCCTATTGCTTTGTGACGATTTTCCTTTTTGGATTTTTATACCGCGTAGTGCATTCACGCAATTCCATTTCCATAAACAAGAGAAGTACCACCCTTATGAGGGGGAATTTGAACGATTACGTCTCATAAGTTTGTTACAAGAGAGGGACGAAGCAAACGGGAAGTGTCTCGCCTGCTGGGATACAACGACACCAGAACGCCCTATGTAAGTAAGAGATTTGTTTTCCTTTATTAGTGATATTCAAATTAGTGATATTCTAATTAGTGATTACTGTTTTTCATAATATTATAATAATTATATAACACCACAAAGCTTGGTGTTACTGCAGTGAGTTGTCTGACTCGTCACTTGTGTAGGCTTGGTTGTTCAGCGTTTGTTTGCTTTATCGTCGCAGTTGCTTGTTTATTTGCCTCTCCAATATCTGAAAGGAAAACATGTACAGTGGTAGCGTGTACAGGTTATGTAGAAAATTTGTATTGAGAGCATTTATTTGTATAAGCTATGAAAAAAACGGTAAAATTTTATGTTGCCAACATAAAATAATACCACGTAACCTAGGGGTGTTTACTGGTTAAAGTTTACCGCATTAGCTATGGAGGGGGTTGGGGACGGTATTGTCTTACCTTACGTCGTAATTTGATGAGCTCTTTTCAGAAATGTAGGTTAGCCTACAATTTCATTTTGTGTATTGGCAACTTGTAAAATAATACCAAAAAAACGTCAGGGTGAGTGCAAAATGATGGGAGCAAACCGTTCCTAGAACACCATGCCCTAGCCTAACCTCATTCGGGCATTTATTTTTATAATTACGAAGAAAGAATTCGCACTGATAGCGTATAGCCTACTATTTTTTATAGGTAGCATATACTATATTTGGTAGGTTATGGAGAAAACATCACGTTGATACATATATTAATGAATTTTTGTTATGAAAAAACTTTGCACTCATAAAATTTTATATATATATATATATATATATATATATATATATATATATCTTTTACTATAATATATATATATAATATAAGATATATAAATATATATATATAATATATATATACATATATATATATATATATATATATATATATATATACTTATATATATATATATGTTACTATATAAATATGGGGTGAATATCTTTTACTGTAATGCAACAGTATAATATGAAGATGAAAAAAAGACCCACAAAACACTATTTGAACTTTGCAACCATATATTGAGCACTTCCTTCTGTGCCCATGTTCACCAGTAAAATATGGGGAGATGATGTTTACAAGTAGCCTATATATACTGCACACCTACATATGTTTTTGCATATTTATCTTGTATTAATCACGTGCCCATATTTTATCTGTCTATCTATCTATCTATATAATATAATATAATATAAAATATATATATTGCAATGTTCAAATATGTTTATATATATATTTATCTTCATATCAATCTATATCTATCAATCTATCTGTCTATCTATCTATATATATATATATATATATAATATATATATATATATATAATATATATATATATATATATATATATATATATATATATATATATATATATATATATATATATATATATATATATATATATATATATATATATATATATATATATATATATATATATATATATATATATATATATATATATATATATATATATATATATATATATATATATATATATATATATATATATATATATATACTGTATATATATATATATATATATATATATATATATATATATATATATATATATATATATATATATATATATATATATATATATATATATATATATATATATATATATATATATATATATATATATATATATATATATATATATATATATATATATATGTATATATGTATATATATATATATATATATATATATATATATATATATATATATATATATATATATATATATATATATATATATATATATATATATATACTGTGTATATTTAAATATATAAATAAATATAAACCCCCATATTCACGGGGATCCGTACCACACACCCCGTTAATAGCTAGAACCATGAATACTTAGAACCCTTCTAAAAACACTTAGAATTGCCTATTTTGATAGTTCAAACACACAAAAAATCTAAAGATGCTTATATTGGTATTATCCTACTTACGATGGGGTTAGGTTCCAAAAAAACCCATTGTTTGTTGGAATAAATGTATCTCAAATATAGCCTAGGCTGCCTAGCCTACACTAGGGTATTCGGTACCATTTACAGGTATACATACTGTATATGGTAGCCTAGTCTACACTATAAAGTATACTCTATACATACACGGTATAGTAATTATTAATATCAGCTAATTCTGGAGGTTCATGCAGGGTGACTTATGATAATTCAGTACAAAGAGAAATTGTATAAAAAACAAGAATTAGCTTAGCCTACACTATGGTATATCGTAGACATACGGTAGCGTAGCCTACATTGTACTGTACTTTATATTCACGTATTGTATTATAAAAACATCAACATAAGGAATATGCATATTTTCCATGGATCTTTTAAAATGTTATGCCTTAATTCACTGCATCCAATAATATTGTATATATTCTTATATTGCCATTGTATTATAAATTGTGATCATAGCAACTGATGTTTTGGTTTGGAAATCGTTGACTTGATATTTATTTCACTGTATTTAATCCAGTTCAGAGTACTTTCCTTCTAGTCAGAGTAAATGAATCTCTAGATACTTTATTTATATGGGGCAAGTTTATTTTTTGTTATATGAAGTGTTGTTAAGTCAAAATATAACTTAAATACGTCTCATTGCGAAATTTAATTTTGCTATTTTTTTCTTTATTAGATGACGTTGGCTGTTTGGGGGCATTTGTTTTGTGTAAAAAAAATTCAAGATTCCCTTCACTATTTTTTTTTTACGTATTTATCGTTTATCAGCATAGAAATAGCAGTGATGTGTTCTTTCATGCCAAGTAGTTTTAATTAAAATATTTAATCTCCAATTTTAATTACGGTTGAGTTTCATCCCTGTTGCCAATGCACGATAATTTACACTATAGTCATTGGCAGCTTGAACATTGTTTTCTCAGCTTCAGCTACAACTTGCAGCTTAAATGTAGCAGTATATTTCCTTGACGATCTTTTATCCTTACTGAATAAGGGTATAATGTAAAAATATATCAGTCCTATTCTACTTAATGTCATTTGTGCCATAACCTACGGCAATTGTTTATTACCGTACGATGGTTGAAATACAAGCAAAATGGCTGTTGTTACCCGATTCAGCGATATGAAAAACAAGTTTCTTGGTTGGTTATTTATGGCTGTACGCATTTATGCAAGAGTATAACATTACTAATAATACTTTTATCATTCTCGTTTACTTTTTTTAACTAGAAGGTGAGATAATGAGATGGAGGGAAAGAAGTTGCCTATTGTAATAAGGTGTCTCTCTCGCTGCCTGATTGTACGCTGCTGCCTGCACCTGTGCGAAATTAAAAAAATATTTTATAAAAATATTGTCATATCGGTATTAGGCTAGGCTAATTGCTTACCCCATTGCAAAATCGAATTATTGTAAAGTGAATTATCATAACTGTCATGAAAATGAGATGAAAACACAGTAATTAGTGAATATTTCTAAGTGAAAAATACCATGAATGGGGGAATGTTCAGCAAAGTGTGTATAATATGTTCCATAGAGAAATCTGTGAATAGGTGAGCCTGGGAATCGTGAGACCATGAATCCTGGGGGTTTACTGTAATATAGGCCTATATATATATATATATACTGTATACAGTAAACCCCCGTATTTGCAGTGGATGTGTACCCCCCCCTGCAAATAGCTAAAACCAGTGAACACTTATAACCCTTCTAAAAACACTTAGAACTATTTTGATAGTTCAAACACACACAAAACAAACTAAATATGCTTATACAGGTATTATCCTACTTACGATGGGGTTAGGTTCCAAAAAAAAAAAAGTATTGTTTGTTGGAAAAAATGCAAGAAATACCAAAAGGTATCTCGAACATAGCCTAGCCTAGCCTAGCCTACACTAGGGTATTTGGTACCATGTATGCATATATGATAGCCTAGCCTACACTATAAACTATACTCTTTACATACATGGTATAGTAATTATTAATATCAGCTCATTCTGGAGGTTATTGCACAGTGACTCATGATAATTCAATGCAAAGAGAAATTGAATGACAAACAAGACTTAGCTTAGCCTACACTATGGTACATTTTATACAGATGTGATAGCGTAGCCTACGTTATACCGTACTCTATATTCGCATATCGCATTATATATACAAACGTCAACACAATGAATATGTATCTTTTCCATGGATCTTTTAAAATGTTATGCTTTAATTCACTGTATCCAATAATATTGTATATATTCTTATATTGCTTTTGTATTATAAGTTGTGATCATAGTGATCAATGTTTTGGTTTGGAAATGTTTACGCGGCATTTATTTCGCTGCATTTAACTCAGTTCAGAGTGCTTTTCTTGCTTCTAGTTAGTGTAAATGAATCTCTAGAGTCTAGATACTTTATTTATATGGGGCAAGGTTATTTTTCGGTATACGAAGTGTTTTTAAGTCGAAATATAACTTAAATACGTCTCATTGTGAAATTAATTATCTGTTATTTTCGTTAATAGGTGACGATTGACAAGGGCTGTATGGGGGCGTTTGTTTTGTGTAAAAAAAATTCAAGATTCCCTTCACTATTTTCACTTGATTTAATCATGGTACAAGCTTTACGTATTTATCGTTTATCGGCTTAAAAATAACAGAAGTGTGTTCTTTCATGCCCAGTAGTTTTGATTAAAATACTTTCTCTCCCATCTTAATTACGATCAAGTTTCATCCATGTTGCCGATGCACGATAATTTACAGTATAGTCATTAGCAACTTGAACATTGTTTTCTCAGCTTCAGCTACAACTTGCAGCGTAAATTTAGCAGTATATTTCCTTGACGATCTTTTATCCTTACTGAATAAGGGTATAATGTAAAAATATATTCATTTGTGCCATAACCTACAGTTAATTGTTTATTACCGTATGATGGTTGAAAAACCAGGTAAAAAGCTGTTGTTATCCGATTTGGTTATAAGCAAAACAACAGTTTCTTGGTCGGTTGTTTATGGCTGTACGCAGGAGTAAAACGTTACTAACGATACTTCTATCATTTTCTTTTACTTTTTTAACTAGAAGATAGGATAAAGAGATGGGGGAAAAGTTGTCTATTGTAATTTGGTCTCTCTCACTGCCTGATTACGCTGCTGCCTGCGCCTGCGCGAAATTAAAAAATATTTTATAGATAATAATGTCGTATCGGTATTAACTGCTTACCCCATTGCAAAATCGAATTATCATAAGGTGAATTATCGTAACTCAAACATTACCTGAGTATTTTAGTAGTTTTATCACAAAAAAGTGCATTTAATCATGAAAATGAGGTGAAAATACAGTATTTAGTGAATATTTCTCAGTGAAAAATACTGTGAATGGACAAATTTTCTGCAAACAATGGGTAGATACATTCCAAAGAGAAATCTGTGAATATGTGAGTCTGCGAATCATGAGACTGTGAATCCGGGGTTTTACTGTATATATATATATATATATATATATATATATATATATATATATATATATATATATATATATATATATATATATATATATATATATACTGTATAATTTGTATATGCAGTATAATTTATATATATATATATATATATATATATATATATATATATATATATATATATATATATATATATATATATATATATATATATATAAAATATATATATATATATATATATATATATATATATATATATATATATATATATATATATATATATATATAAATATATATAATATATATATATATATATATATATATATATATATATATATATATATATATATATATATATATATATATATATATATATATATATATATATATATATATATATATATATATATATATATATATATATATATATATATATATATATATATATATATTATTGTGTGTTCTGAGGTTGGATGGAAGAATGAAACTGTATTTTTTTGTCAACTGCCTTGAGGGCCAACACATAGTGCTCATAATATAAGCAATAAATGTAATGAATAAACTGACTTAACTTCATATCACATCTAAGTAAACAGAGGTGGAGGTTGCCTTTTTAAAAAACTGTAAATAACTTTTAACTGAATTTATTTACAAATGTAGTAATCAGGAAATTACTATGAAAGCAAGCAATGCACGTACAATGTGCAATAACAGCGAGACAGTGGGTAGCAAATAATGGAATCTGAAAGGGCAACAGCCCTGAAATAGTTTGACATGCAGAGGAATTTACTGCTGTTGAGACTGGTTGAATGATTTTGGGTATTTAACGCAACAGGATTTGCAAAGGGGGAGCTGCGTCCAGCGCCCCTGGACCAGAAGGCTCTTGCACTTAGCAAGATGGCAGTTAAATGTCTAAGGCTATTTGGTTCACAACGGCAGCGGCAGACCGCTGGAAGAGCCAGATAACAGGATTCTGTAAGAGAATTCCAGGATAGCATTCAAATCAAATGACTTTCTCTCACATGAAATTACTTATGCACGATGGAGGAATTTATCAACCAGTTTGGATTAGCGCATGGTAACACTGTGGTGGGAATGCTCTAATTATTATCACTGAACTAATTTAATTTGAGCTTGGGACAAGTCCTGAGGGCCAAATATGTGTGCTAGGCTGTGGGAAGCAAAAGGCCTTTGTTTTAGGAGAATGAAAAGTTGGAAATACTGAAAATGGAGAGAAATTTACGAGAAGAAAAAGATAACTGGCGGTCAATTGCTACTGCAGATGTACCTTATTGCACCTGTGCATGGAGCTCGCTTGCAAAAGACAAATTTTGGCCACAGAAGTCCCAAAACCATGCCAGCGTGGATAGCAATAGGACCGCACTAACTACATGTGGCTACGGTCCTGCTGGACGAGTGTGTGTGTCCAGGCAGGGCGCAGTGCGTCTCCCATTCGGGTTCAAGCTTTGGGGCCCAGTACATCAGTCGATCTGAAACGCAATTTCAGCCAGCAGAAATTTTGAAGGAAATAAGTCTTATGGGTAAGGCTACTAGGGTCGGTTTAGCAGCCCAATTACGGTCCTAGCTAGCCCTTCTGTCCCTAGTGGCTTTCTCCCCCTCCCAGAAATCATACGATGCTGGGGCTAAGAGGTCGGTATGTTTCCCCCCAAATCAGGCGATGTGGGGGTAGGCCTACATAGGTTCACTCCCCCTTAGTGGAGTCTACTCCAACCGGCATTAAATTTGATTTCCTAGCAAATGGGCTGAAGGGATGAATTTTATAAATATGTAAAAGCTCCCACCTTTAAGAAGGCATTCACTCCCTTTCAGGTGTGAAGGCCTTGGCTAAGTAAGTTAGTTGTCTCGACTAGTCAGTTAGCTTCCCTAATAGTGCAGCAGATAATTGCATATTTCATAAGAATCGTTCAGATAGTGAAACAAGCATGAAATTTTGCACAAGTGCTCTTTAAAGTTCCTCTATCAGAAAAGGGCGCTGGCCACGCAAAAAATTTAATATGGCGGCCAAATTCCAAGATGGCGGCCAGTATCGACAGATTTTGGCTAATTTTTTCACTAGAATGGCATGTATTTGCTTCTAGCAATATGGTAAAGCTCTTCCATACTATTTCTTGTGAATATTATGTTTCTGTAGCTTCCCAGTACAGTTTACCTTTAAATATGGGGCTATATGGCTGCCAAGAAAAGTAGAAACAATAATTATAATGAGAAATAATGCCCGTTCAACAATTATCGTTTTAAGCATGGATCTTGGTTTCTGTGGTTTTAGATCCTAATGAGGCCATCTCTTTCGAATAACTCATCAATTTTGAAGGAAAATTAATAAATGTAAAAGAGTGTATGTCTGCACACAACCAGGGCACACTGGTGACATCACTGCTGTGTAACTCAGCATGGGGTTCAGTGCCAGCTAATCCAGCTTTACTAATCCTGTAGTCTTAGACTAGTAGTTGTAGTATAGTTTAGTTTAGTGTCCCAAATGCTTTCTAACAGCCCCAGACCAGCTATAGTTAGATAGCCGCACCTGAATAGACAGGATGTGCCAGCGCGGGAGAGCCGAGCCAAGGGTATGGGGGGCTGTACATGATGGTTCATGTACTTACCCGGATGGTGTACAGATCACACGGGACTTAAATGGCACTGGATGAATGATCGGGCTGGGTGTAGGAGACCGAACCTAGTTGAATCCCATACAGGAATGTGTGCTTTGTTTAAGGTGGTAAAAGGATAACCCTCGGCCTTAATCAAAAGTGAAATCATGGCAGAAATGTGATGCCAATCCAATATTGAGCAGTAGAAAACAAACTGGAGTTTGTGTTGTCTTTGTCAGAAGGACAAAAGAGGTGAGCACTTGACATCACCTCCAAGTCATCATGTCTAGACCATGATGGGTACACAATGCTGGCAAGGAACATTCCCATGTTCAGTGAAATTAATGAAATGCCACTGATAATGGATCCAGCAAGGCTGGATGAAGGTGATGGCATAGAGGCCACTCTCAGGAAAAATGCAGCAAAATACCATGTGAACTGTCGCTTGTTGTTTTTAACAACACTAAACTGGACCGTGCAAGAAAGCGACAATCCAATGACCAGACCAGCAACACTGAGACTAGTCGTGCAAAACTGCGCCGAACCAGTCATGACAATGAAGTTTGCATTTTCTGTGAGAAAGTGGCACCTGCATCTGATCTCAGACAGGCTAGTACTAAGGGCCTTGACTTGAAATTGCGTGAATGTGCAGAGATACTTAGTGATGGCAAGCTCCTTGCTAAGTTGACTGGTGGGGATGTCATTGCACAGGAGTTTAAGTATCACCATGCCTGTCTTTGTGTCCTCTACAACAGAAAAAGGTACCTGAGGAGCCTTGAGAAAGACCAAGGTAGCACTGAGTCAGAATCAGATGTGTATCCACTAGTTCTGTCAGAACTGATGACATACATTGTTGAAAACAACCTTTGTTCAGATGATCCAGTCACATTTCGGCTGGCAGATATTTGCCACCTCTACCAACAACGTCTGGAACAATTGGGTGTAGAGTCACCAAGTGTAAATTCCACGAGACTCAAAGACAAACTTCTGGCAGAAATTCCAGAACTTGAGGCTCATAAATCTGGCAGAGATGTATTCCACTTGCATTTCAAAAGGATGTGGGAAAAGCACTTGCTCAATCATCTGATCTTTCAGAGGCAGTTATCATTGCTAAAGCAGCAAATATTCTCAGAAAGTCTATACTTGATCATCAGTCACGGTTTGATGGCACATTTTCTGAGGCTCTTGACCAAGCTCATGAGCAGACCAATGCCTTTATAAAGGCTGATGGCGGAGCCATTGGGCTGACTGAAGATCCGTCAGCACTCAGAAGATGGATGGTGGCTGGCCCAGAGATCATCCGCTTGGTGTCTGCATACGAAACAGAGGTTCAAAGTAAGGAGTCTAATGAGCAGACAACACACCATGAACAAACACCTCATGCGCAGAAGACATTCTTGGAGAGAGTCAGCAAGCTGTCATTGGCTTTGCAACACTTGGGAAGTCCTTTTCAGGAAGAGAGCCAGGATCTGTATTCCATTGACAACAAGACATTGCCCACCCCAGCTCAGCAGAACTTCTACAGACACACCTTGACAGAGGCCGCACTAAATTTCAGAAGTTTTCAGACTCTTTGGCAAACAATGCAGTCTCCTTCTATGAGCCGATAAAGAAGAACAGAACTGACTTCTTCAGGCAAGAAGCTGCTCCTGTAGAACAGTCAAAGCAGAAACTTCTGAAGGAGGATTTGCCAGCTTTCTCAAAGCTATTTATATCCTGTCAGAGCCGTGAATGTGATCTGCAGGAATTCTTCCAGCACGAGAATCAAACATTCCCAGCTTCCCATAGTGAGGGTGGTAGGCTGTACACATGTCAGAAGTCTCAGCTGACCTCGGTCCTGGAGAGTCATGTTACACTAGAAGACAAAGAACCAAAGACTGATGTCCTCATTGTAGATGGATCAGCTTTGGTCCATGCCTTGCCACCAAAGAAAGGAAAGACCTTTGAGGGCTATGCACTTTGCGACTTCTTGCCTGTGATACAATCCTATAGCAGCAAGTACACATCATCACATCTTGTATTTGATGTATACAATACATCCAGCCTCAAAGCTGAGACCAGGCTCCAACGTGGTCAGGAGGAAGGCGCAAGGTGACAGACAAGAACACAATTCCATCCAACTGGCGCAATTTCCTAAGACACGATGCCAACAAGACAGAGTTGTTCCAGTTCCTGGTAGACAAAGTTGCCCAGATGTCTGCCACAAATGTTGTCATTGCCACGAAAGGGTCTGCTGTCCTCAGCACTCATGAGGCTAGTCTTCAGGGACTGGAAAAGTGCTCTCATGAGGAAGCTGACACCGCATCTTTCTCCATGCCAAATATGCCACAGAACATGGAGCCAAGACCATCACGGTTAAAGCAAATGACACAGATGTTCTTGTCGTTGCAGTCAGTGCTTTCTCCACTCTCCACAATCTAGGGCTAGAGAAGCTATGGGTGGCATTTGGCCAAGGCCAGAGCCTGCGCTGGATTGCTGTGCATGACCTGTGCAACTCTCTGGGCCAGGAGAAGGTGAATGGCATGCTCTTCTTCCATGCGTTCACAGGCTGTGATACAGTGTCAGCCTTCGGAGCAAGGGCAAGAAGACCGCCTGGCAGACATGGAACATCTTTCCAGAGGCCTCCACTGTGTTCTCCAAACTGAGTCACTACCCTCTCAGAGTGGAAGAGAGTGACCTGAAGGTCCTGGAGAGGTTTGTCATACTTATGTATGAAAGATCCAGCACTGCTGGCACTGTGGATGAGGCTAGACTTGATATGTTTGCCAGAAAACAAAGGGCATATGAGGCCATTCCACCAACCAGGGGCTCTCCTCCAACACACCAAGCGTGCTGCGTACCAGGCTGGTTGTGTGTGGGGGCAGGCCACCCAGTGTCAGCCACAGCCAGAGAACCCTGCTGAGTGGGGATGGCAAAGTCTGGTGAAGCATGGCAAGTCCTCTGGACAACCAACTCGCCCTTAGCCAAGAGTTGCCAACAGCTTACCAAATGTGGATGCAAAGCAGGCTGTGGGAAAGGTGCAAGTGCTACAAGCTGGGTCTTCCTGCACAGCTCTGTGCACTTGCAAATGTGAAGTCTAGATAAATATTGCCCTCTCTTCAGTAGATAATCTAGCTTGAGCATCCAACGTGTCATGCTATGCCTACCTTCTTATCCTCGAATTTTTCAAAGGTGTAGGTTGAGAGACCTATACATAGATTGGTTGCGTTTAGTCCGTATTTCTCTTCTTTTCTTTTTATGGTTACAGTCTTAGACACAATGTTGTATGTGACCATACCATTACTATTTCAGTTGAAAATAGCATATTAGTTAAACTGTCTGATCACATGAATATACCATTAAATAAAAACAGTTGGTCTCTATATGTCTGCTAGCGCTGTGGATAGAAAAAAAAACTTTTATGGCAACCATTTTGTACGCCATCTTGGTTACAATTCATTTAGTAAGGGTTTTCAATAAAATGTGTGGTATGGAACATTTTATAACCTAAAAGTCGAGGTTTAAAAAAAAAAAAACTGGCATATTCCATCCAATAGATGCTCCCAAACCAGTGAATCTCAACATAGATGGCGGCCATTTTGAAAAATAGCCGCCATCTTGGATTTTCAGGTGGCCAGCGCCCTTTTCTAAGAGAGCGTAGTCTTAGGAATGTTTGTGCCAAATTTCATGCTTGTTTCACTATCTGAACGATTTTTACAGCAATCTGCTGCACTATAAGTGAGTTGTGCTTTTGCACTGCAGCTAGCTAAAAGGACCTACATATCTGCTAGGAGGTTTTGCTGACTTACTTACTATAGCAGAGCCTAATGCCTGTGCAAAGGTATCTACAGACTTCTACTGGCTGTCTCTGATGACAGGGGAACTCTACTAGGCAACGGGTACATGGTAAATGTGTCTTTTTGACATGGTCTACTGTCCTATGTCCCTGGCACTAAATTAAATGACAGTGACCTAACTAAATGCAATTAATTATGGGTTACGCAATTCTTTATGGAATAACACACGCAATAATTTTGGACATGAGCAACCTGAAGGGTTAATTATGTTAAGTGGTCAGGGGTGTACCAGCTTGAGTATTGGATAATTTTATCATAAGGTTATTAACAGGGTTAGTACTACAAATTGCCTAGGGTGTTAGATGTTAGTCTACTTGGGCAGAGATCACACAGGCTACCTCCTCTGGGTAGGTGCCAGGATCACTCTGAGATGGAAACGGCACTTGCCAATGGGACACGAGTGCCAAGGAGAGCTTGTGGCTCTTATGGGTTAATTGGATCTCTTCCGCCCCTTCTTCTTCTTCTTCTGGTTCCTCCAAGGTCTGGCTACGCCATTCCTAGGAGGTGACGAGGGCACCAGCTCTAGGGAAAGGCCAGAAATGCCGTCAGGAGCAGGATCAGAGGTAGCCCTAGGAGCTAGGGGAAGGCTCCCTACTTCGGCTGCTGTGACGACCGTCGTAAGGTTAGAACCAGAGTCTCCATCCTGTCTGGACAGTTCCTGGTCGACCAGAGAAGGTGTAGCATTAAGGTCTGCCAGAGGTTCATCCTTGGCAGATGAAGGTAATTGAGAAGAAACGTCAGGGGTTGGAGGCTCACAATTGGTAATAATCAGTTCAATGAGGGTTGGAGGATCTCCCATAGGAGGATCCGTGACATGATTTCGATCTGGCACTGGCACTAACTCGGGGCCAAGCACAGAGGTTAAGGTTAGTAGAGGTGTTACGTCTGAGATAGACAGAGCTTGACACTGCTCAGGGTTTTCAAGTGGCACTGGCAGAAAATTGGAGTCAGGCGTGGCTGACAAGGGACCTGGGGGTGCAAAACCCCTCAGTGTACCTGAGGTAGTGTGAGACAGAGATTCCTGTCTTAGGTGGAGGGCAGAGCCTCTTGAAATGATTCTGGGTGTGGCGTCTGCTGCATCTCGCTTGCTAGGGAACCTCACACAATTCGCGGAGCGCCCTGTTACATTACAGGTCTTGCAGTACGGTACCTGGTGATTTCCCTTCGGGGTGAGGGAGGAAACTTTTGGTGGCCATCCTTTTGCAAGGATCGAGGACTGGGCCTGGAGTTGCACAAAGAGTGCTCCTTCTGTTGAGCACTTTGGTGAGCGGAAGGTTGGGCTGATGGTGGCATGCCTGTCTTGGTGGCAGTGTCCCAGTCAGGTGATTTTGGAATTAAGGCCTCCCTGGTGGAGGTAGCTAGGCAACAGAGTGGCATTGGGGAAGGACATCCCCAGAGGAGGTCTCGTCCCAACAGGAACTCCACTCCGTGCTTGATTTTATTCACCATACCAATGCGGTGAGGTTGTGAGCCCCAGGGGGTGGTCACCTGAAGTTCGACTGTGGGAATGGTCTTGGTCTGCTCCTCTGTCCAAGTCATGGTCCACCTGGTCTTTTTGTCAACAGTGGCACTGGCTGGCACTCGGGCCCAGTCAATCAGGCAGATATCTGAGCCAGTGTCTACTGTAACCGGCAAGTTCACTTGTAAGCTTGAGCCATCCAGGTATGCCACTGAGACGGACTGAGTCCAGACCTGCTCAGGGTGAGACATATTTGGCGTCACAGCAGCGGAGGTCATGGTACTAAACAGGCTAATGTGCTTGTTAGAGGGGATATACTTTGGGTAGCCAGGATGTCCGGCAGTATAGTGCCCTGGAGTTACACAGTCTCGGCAGGGTCCCTTTGAATTGGCTGATTTCCCCACGGTGACTGTCGGTGGAGAAGATTGAGTGGGCGTAGAGGGAGAGGAGTTCTGGTTGTTGGTAGTAGGCTGCCTATTGTTGCCCAACTTGTAGCAGCAGTCAGATTCAGTGTGCCCCAACTTCTTACAGTGGGTGCATGTAGGCTTGCTAGGCAGTCCATTCTTTGGGCGAGTCGAGCCTGAGAGGTACCCGGGTGGCACTATGCTCCGGTAAGATGTGCTGTGGGACTGGTTGCAAGTTTCCCAGGAATTGGCCATACAGCAGGCTTCCATAAGTGTGGTGGGTTGCTTATCACTGAGATACACAGTAAAGGGCCCAGGCACACATTGGAAAAGATACTCCAGCATGGTCCTATTGGATAAGTCCTCGAAGGTAGTGCACGGCAGGAAGTCAAACCAGCGGGTACCAGACTGGGTCTTGTGACAGGCCCATTCAGTCCAGGACCAGCCGACTTCCTTGGCAAGACCTCAGAACCGCTGTCTCCATTTCTCCAGGGTTATTTCATAGGCTTTTGTGATTACCCTACGAACTTCGACCATGTCGCCTCTTTGACTCTTCTCCAGTGAGTAGAGGGCTGCCTTAGCCTCTCCTTCCTTGTGCTTAGTAAGCACTAAGGCCATCTCTGTCTCGATGGTGTTGTAGTTTTTAAAGAGCGCCTCTGTTTCCTCCAATCATTCTTCCAGCTCTTCCTCAGTCCACTTGGGGACTAGGGATTAATGCTTGAGATCGGTGCATTTGGTGCAGCAAGTGTGGGGTTGAAGGCTTGTTGGATCTCCATAGCTTCAGTACTTTCCTTTTGAGCCTTCTCTGGCTTGAGCTCCTTTTCCTCAAGAACCAGCTCGCTTGCATTGAGAGCTTTCTCGCTTTCCTTGAGGGCTAATTCTCTTGCTGTCTTAGCCTCTTCGTACTTCCTCTGAGCTGCTCTTTCTTCTCATTCCAGCTGGAGTATGTCATCCAGCTGTTCTTTCACCCACTGGGTGAGTTCCTGTCCTGTGTAACCTGCGTCCTTGCCCATGTTCATGAGGGTTTGGTATTGTTCTAATGACAAGGACGACTAGGGGAAATGGTCTGTGACAGCGGGAAATGTCCCGTAATTTGGTGGCACTTCAGTGGGGTGGCACCTTTTCAATAAGGTGGCACTGTGGTTGAGTGTGCCATGCAAAGGTTACACCGATGGAGCGATCCTGAAGGAATAATGATCCTTATGGGCGGATACACTGGTAAAGTGGAAGTGATCCTGAAGGAGCAAAGGTCCGTATGGGCAGATACACTATCGTTGGCACTCTGTATCTCAGGTACAGGTGCGGTGGCTTATGTGTTAGTACTATGTCTTAGTGGCACTGGGGTGTTGGTGTGTTCTGGGAACAACACTAAGAGGTAGTGCAACCAAACTTCACTGAAGGAAATGGCAGTCTGCCTGAGGCAGAATGTGAGTAATGAGTAAAAGGGAAAGTGAAAAGGTAAGCACTTCAGTAACTCAAGTCGTTGGCAGTGCCTCAGATTAGTGGCACTGTGGAAGGGGAAACCCTTGGGGTTGCACTCGTGGGTGGCTAGTTCTAAGAACTAGTGGCTGCTCCGAGACATGAGGAAAGGAAACCTTCTTCCAGAGATGAGGAAAGGAAGGTTTTGGGGTTTGCACTCAATGTGAGATTTGGTGCTTGCGGTATACGCGAGTCTTGGATAATGGAAACTCACTTGTGCATGACAGTTGATAACTGTTATTAAATGGTTGTACATTCGCTCTGTGAAACGCATGAGAGTTCACTCTGCTGGCTGAAGCACTTAATGTGAAAATAGATATGATAGACAATTCAATGAACATGGGTGCGTAGGTAAATTCGCGCATTATGTGTGAATGAGTAAAAGGAAGAATTAATGGGGGATGTAAAAGTCAAAGTTTCGGGTAAGAATGAAAAAAAGTTATTGCACTTGGCTTATGAAATAATGGGCTTATTTTCCAGTACTCATTTACTGGTATGACTGTTTCCCTTGGTATAATGGAAGAATATTAGAGCTCTTTCTCCGTCTCTCTGGGAGCGTATTTGTATGGGAATGTATTCGCTGCATGATTTGCTTGTACTCTAATTCTGTCTTATGATAAATTACATTTTGAAAAATTACACGAAGTTACCTTTTTTCTAAACATGTACTTTTGGTATTTACATAATTTAATATCTAGCTCCTGTCATGACAAGTTATATGGTGGAAAGGGTTTTCAAATTACTGTCAAGATATTTTGTTAGGTTTTACGTTAGGGGGCGAAAGGAAATGGAATTTTGCTCAGTGAGTGAACGATGAGAAGTGGAACTGGGTGCGCAGGGGAGAAACAACTGATGGTTACTGGTGTCGTTGATCAAGTGATACAACATTCGATGATTTAAAATTTAAGAAAAAGAACACTCAACTTTTCTGACTGAATTATAGGTGCTGATGTGCAGAATCGAATTATTTAACTTGAAACATCAATAATGCCTTTACTTTACTTTAACATTAAATATAAATTTGAACTGGATATGACAGTCTTTGAATTGTGGGAGTGAGACGGTGGAAGGCGCATGTGCAGAGCTACTGGAGGTTGTCACATGCATTTTAACAACACGAATTTTTGAACTACACTTCACTAACACAGGAATTGTACACTTCCTCTGCCGTAACTGTTTTCGAACAACACACTTAGCTAACTGTTCACAGCTAACACATGCAATAAATCCCAGGCAAAGCACTTCGTAATTCCTAACCATCAGTCTTCTGGCATCACAACACAGCTGCTATTCTTCTCACGATGCAAAATGTCGCTGGCAGTTATTCTGCATCACTAACTTAAGAACCTTTTGGCACTCTCACCTTTATCCTTATGATATTCTAACTAAGAGATTCGCTACTAATCACTTTTTTTAAAACACTTCTCTGTCTGTTCCTAAACATATCCTTAATTTTACAACAATTATAATAATAACCTTTACCTTGTTATCTATAGCTTTGGTTCTGTCACCCTTATATTTTTGCCTTGTGAATAATGGAATTGAATTGTTTATGAATTATATAATTCCTCGGTTCGTCTTCCTTCCTAGTCTAGTAATAGTGAAGATAGTGTTACTAGTTGATTAGGATCATTGGCAAGATCACCACTGTTATATTCTGAGGCCGGTTGGAAGAATGAAAATGGTTGTTTTTATTGACTGCCTTAAGGGGTTCACATAGTGCTCAAAATATAAGTGATAAATGTAATGAATAAACTGACTTACCTAAATATCACATCTAAGTAAACAGAGAAGTGGAGGTCTCCTTTTTGAAAACCAGTCAATACTTTAAACTGAATTTATTTACAAATGGAGCAACAAGGAAATTAATATGAAAGGGCT
>NC_089783.1:20166781-20176781 GCF_040412425.1 Macrobrachium rosenbergii | reverse complement strand
CTGCAAATTACAACTTGAACGAATACTGTAAAGCTTACTACTGCATTTAAGTATCAATGATTTCAGAACCGTAGAATATGATTGAAAGTTATAGGAGGTCAAGCAAAAACAAAAACAATAAGACTGAAGCTCCTCTCCTTTCTAAAGTTGCCAGATGCCTCATTATTTAGCAATATATGTCCGAAGATTAAAACAACTGTATCTTCACTTTTCTTGCCGAGTGTACCTCTAAAGAAGCAGTTGAAAATAAATACTTGTTGTTTAAATGAGATATAGTGTGAAAAAGAAACATGAAATAAAACAATTTCGTTCAAAAATAATTTAAAATAAATAATGTCGATAAACGCAACAAAGTGTAAAATTAAAAACAAATTTCTGTTACCTCACACGGGTTACTTTTTAACCAAAGTAATAATACATTTAATATGATGGTCTAAATGATAAATTTTCGTCGTAAATTACAATTAAGTTTTTATTGATAAATGTGCAAGAAATAGTAGAAATACATCCATACATACATACATTCATATTGACTATTCAATTTTTGCTCCAGATAATTAAATTTGTTTATATGAATGCGATCATGTCCTAAGAAATTGAAGCATATCCAGAAACCATACATTATCTTACATTAAACTAAATAAAATGATTCGAATAATTCAGAGTATCGTCAGTAAACGTGCTAGTGTTAATTTCATTTTGTGCTTAGCTTGACAATAAATGAAAAATAAAAAATAAAACATTTACGTCCAATACTGTCCTCTATTTTCTCAAATCAATGTAAACGATTCATGACTCTGATTTCTGGAAGCGCCTAAAATATCTGTTAGAGTTTATGGCTGACGTATATACTGCTGCGTTGTTATATAAAAGAACAACTAAAAAATGTGCCGAAGTTTCCTGGGCGCAATCGAGTTTTCTGTTCAGTGTATAATGCTGCATGAAACTTTCAGCCACGGCCCATGAAACTCTTAATCGTCGCCCATGAAACTCTTAGCCGCCGCCCATGAAACTCAGCCATGGTCCGGTGGTGGCCTGTGTTGTTGGTACCTACAGCGGTGCCAGAATTACGATTATGGGTAACTTTAACCTTAAATATATTTTTGAGGTGCATAAAAATTTTAAAGGTAGGCTAAATACTTTAGATGTATATACATATATATATATATATATATATATATATATATATATATATATATATATATATATATATATATATATATATTTAAGTATATCTATCTTTCCTAAAGATAGTGTTTAACCTGCCCTTAAATTTTTTATGCACCTGAAAAATATATTTATTTCAACAAAATACCAAATATCTTACCATTGTAGTCAGGATTTTGATATCATTTACCGCAGCATATCAAGTTTCTAGCAATTTTTCTTAGTCATTTGCAAGCGTAATATAATTGTATAGGTTATTAGGAATATATAAGTATTTTTTAACCAATCTAGTTTTCATGACTTTATCTAATATGAAAGTTCGATTTAAAAAATGAGACGGAAAAAATATGTAGTCTGTCCGGCAACCTGAATTGCGACGCGTTGGAAATATGAAATAATGATACCTTTTTTCATCTCTGAAACCCCCTGCTGATTCTGTTTGACCCAGTATTAATTCGCTATTCTTTTTCATATGAATGTGAACCCATTTTAGATGTGTAAGGGAAACACATATATATCTCGTGTCTTGAAATCATAGTATTTTTTCAGTTTTAATTCATCAGTCGTATTCTTTGATAAATTTGATGAACTGAAAGCTTGCTGAACGCAAAAAATTGCTTAAAAGAAGGAAGAGGAGAGAGCGTAAAATAAAAAAATAAAAAAATAGAAAAACAGTTGAAACGATTAGAAAGATGGGGAGTTAAAAATCCCGAACCTTGAATGATGGATTTTCAAAGTAAAAGAGAGCGACAGAATGAAAGAAAAAGAGGAACATAAAAGAACAGGTTCCAGATGACGAGCATTTGTTTGAAAATATGAGGAAGGAGAGAAAATAAAACAAAGTACATAACGTTAGAATGATATGATTGAGACAGAAAACATGCAATCGGACGACAGAAAAATCTTTTTAATGGAATGCTCCAGATCGAAACAAACATAAGATCAGGTAAAATTCGTCATAATTCTGAAATAAATCTCCAAGGAATCAGTTTTACTTTAATTCCCCTATATTTCTAGTCAGCGTTAAGTTTTATTTCTATTGTTATATTTAAGGATTTGTTTTCTCTCCGCCCTTCCGAAGTAATAATACTCTGCTTCGTCTATCTGTTTATGTACTGGACGTTTCAATAGTGGGAAATAAAACGCTGCTTTCAAACCCTAGCGAACCCTTATTGTAATCAAGTACTTGAGTGAATCCTTTTACTTTAATGAGAATCACAAATATCACAATGCACGTCAAATAACAAAATATCTGCAGTATGGAAGCGCGAGAATACCAAAATATTAATAGAAAACAAGCCTTCGCCGAGCCGACGTTGATTATCGGGATGAATTTTAAAGGCTACGGTAAATTTAGGTATATTGGTAGAGAAACATGTAAATTCCTACATAATCTATCTCTCCAGTGAATGTACTAGATGGAGAAAGCCGATAAGCTTCGTTAAAGTTAATATGTTCTTTAGAAAGGGTGAAGAGATAGGCTCTTTAGTGGAGGTGTACATCAATTCCCTGTCTCGTGAAAATGTCACCTGGAAAAACCTGATAACTTATGTAAAACTGAATTTATTGTTACCAAACGAATAAAGAAGACTTTTGCTTATGCTTATATATAATTCTCTCTCTCTCTCTCTCTCTCTCTCTCTCTCTCTCTCTCTCTCTCTCTCTCTCTCTCTCTAGCAGTGACATTAGGTTGTATAGTTATCCGATAAAACTTCATTTATTGCCATAACATTCGTTGTTACTAACATACACGAGAGACTCGGCTGAAACAGATGGGGAAACGATCAGAAACCCCTTCGGAAATATAGGTATTCAGGAAATACTAATTCTACCTAAACAAGCACACACACACATGCACACACCTTTCCTCTCTCTCTCCCTCACAATACATTATATATATATATATATATATATATATATATATATATATATATATATATATATATATATATATATATATATATATATATAGATATATATATATATATATATATATATATATATATATATATATATATATATATATATATATATATATATATATATATATATATATTATACAGATGTACAGTATGTTGTATGTGTGTGTATGTGTGTGTATGTTCCAGCATAACTTTGAAACGCATTGAGCAATTTCAGCCAAACTTGGTAGGCATATGACTTACGATCTGGAAAAAGAGTACTGTTTGGGTAAGATATCACTAGCACCAAAGGGCACCAAAGAAGGTGGGGGTACGAAGGGCTTCCTAGAAACGAGGCTGGTTCTGCCCGTAGACTTAGTAATTAAATAAACTCTTTGAATTTATCATACCTCATTTCAGTATACATATGACTTACTATCTGGAAAAGAATACTGTGGGGGTAAGACATCACTGGTACCAAAGGGGGTGGGGGTGGGGGTGGGGGTGATAAGGAAGTGACATCTAAAAATAACCAGAATGACAGATATTAGTATCTAATCCATAGTTTTTGAGGTTGCTGAGGTGAATTGTGACACTCCTGATGCCCTTTAAGTCCAAATTTAGCGCCATTAGGAAGGGGGGAGAGTGAGAAGGGGTGAAAAATAAAGTTTCACAAATGACAGATATCAGTGTCTAATCCATAGTTTCCGAGGTCGCTGAGATGAATAGTAACACTCATGATGCCCTTCAAGTCCAAGTTCAGCCCTGACAGGAATCAGGGATGAGAAGGGTGAAATATAAAATATTCAAAAATGCTGGGGCAATGTAACTGAAGCAACTATCTTAACAGAGAGAGAGAGAGAGAGAGAGAGATTAGTTGAGAGAGAGAGAGAGAGAGAGAGAGAATAGAATTTATTAGTTGTCATTCAGAGTTTCCTTGGGCAGTGCTGGGTTGGTTAGCTATATATGTATGTATATATATATATATATATATATATATATATATATATATATATATATATATATATATATATATATATATATATATATATATATATGTATATATATATTATCACACACATATACTACATAAACGTGTGTGTGTGTGTATGTGTGTTTTAATATACATACTCTAGCGATTCTATACCGAACAATATCGGCGATATGAGAGAAAGTCAAAAAGAAGCGTCCCTGCTTGAGGTAAATCACAACATTACAAATAAAGGCTGTGTAAATGTATACATACATTCATATCATTATATGACTGCGGGATCTTCACCTGGTTTTGTCATTTGTGAATGCTTTCCTGTCCACCTAAACATTAGATGCGTTCCATTGGCTCCCCGCTTCCCCCCTTCCCCCTTCCCCCACCCCTTATTTTCAGGTGAAAGTAGGCCAATGACGCATTCAGTGTCTAGACTATAGAGTCATGGATTTCTTAATCGCCCGGATAGAGCACGGAATAAATTAAATTTTGAACTGCGCATGGTTATGGAAATAATCATTACGCAATAAATTACATAGGCCTATACGTTGATTATTTTAATACTTCTTTTAGTTAGACTTTTATGCGTCGTGCAGTCGTTTTATATATCCTCTCATCTACGTAACTTATTTTTACGTTTAACTGGAATAACAGTTGTCCATTTGATTGTTTTTTTTAATATCTTAAAAATCTCTCAAATTCTTAAATAATCCATACTTCTCAAAACTCTAGTTACTCAGTTTTATACTTACTACATTTAGATTATTTAGATAGTACAATAATTATTCCTTTGATTACATATGGGGTCATTTACGGGTTTAATTGCACCGAGGGTAACTTAAAGACGAACGAGGGCTCCACCTGCATGGTGCTGAAGGTCGGTAAAATGTGGGAGGAGCACGAACTCTTTAGTATATGAGATCAGTACTTTGTAAACGCCTGACAGTTGCTAATATTGATACTGTCATTTACATATATATATATATATATATATATATATATATATATATATATATATATATATAAATATATATATATATATATATATATATATATATATATATATATATATATATATATATATATATATTCTTACGGTTTTCGATGGAGAATGCATATTTCATTTTTGAGTTAATAATCTTGGCCTTACAAAATCCCTCATAAGCCCTTAAACAAATAAGCAATGCACTGAAATGTTTGTTAAGTAGTTGATATACAAAACCAGATGTTTTAGCTGACCCAAAATTGAAGTTTTACGCATGCTTTCCTTTTATCCATGACCTCAAATTTCATAAAAAGCTCACACAAATTATTCAGGAACATTTTTATGCCCATTGACATTAATTTAATTCCCAAGAACCCTTTCACCATTGGTTCACTCTTTAAAACTAAAGAGTGATCACCACCTTATATGTCCTCTGGTGTAGTATGTAAGTATACTTGCCCTGAATGTCAAACAGGGACGTATGTGGGGGCCACCAGTAGACTCCTTAAGGTGCGTGCCGATTCTCATCGCGGCGTAAGCTTCCGTACTGGTAGCAGAATTTCTAACCCAGAACATTCCAATATCAGAAATCACTCCCAAATTTGTAAAACGCATATCGATAATAATGACTTCTCCATTTTGGACCATACCACCAACCCTCAAGACCTTGTTATTTTAGAATCACTTTTGATTAAACAACTTGTTCCGTCCTTAAACACACGTACCTCCTCCCTCCCCCCCTTTTGTATTTGTCTTGACATGTGTTGTTTCCATTTATGTTTACGTTTGGTTTAACGCTGTCACTCCTCTAGGTCGGTCGTTTAACCTTTTGTTCTATTATGTACTCTGTTCACTACTATTTTCATTTTTAGTTTACTGAATGTCTGTTACTTTTCATTTTAACGTAAAGATGTTCTAAATTGTGTTCATTCCCTAATTTTAATGTCGTATATACTTCTTAAATTTGGTAAGAATAATCTTTACCTTTTTAAAGTTTTAATTTTTAGTTTTTAATTTTATAAGGAATTTTGTGTTTTATTTTAAGAGCCCTGATGATGTAATTAAATGGATAATTTCGAAACGTTGGAATAAAGGCAGCTTGTACATCTGTGTGTGTCCTCTTCCCCTTATTGATGATTATTAATATGGATTGACTCTGACTCCTTACACTAAACTATATATATATATATATAGTATATAGGCTATATATATATATATATATATATATATATATATATATATATATATATATATATATATATATATATATATATATATATATATATATATATATATATATATATATATATATATATATACTGTATGTATATATAATATATATATTATATATACATATATACTGTATATATAAATATATAATATATATTATATATACATATAGTTATATATATATATATATATATATATATATATATATATATATATATATATATATATATATATATGTGTGTGTGTGTGTGTGTGTGTGTGTGTGTGTGTGTGTGTGTGTGTGTGTGTGCAAATGCGTGTATATACATATACATTCACGAACATCACACACACACACACACACACACGAGCATAGATAATACCGTTCGTGTTTTCCATATGCACGATTCCTAAGAAATCGTATCAGTGATAATTATCTGGGTCTGGCATCGATGTAAAAAGAAAAATATTTGTTATAAATAAAATGGACTTATGCTTTCGAAGAGAACCAACTACACACACATAAGAGTTTGTCACGGTTTTCTTTAATAAAAACCTATTGAAATATATGTAAACGACACTAAATAAAAAAAGTCCATTAGTTTATGCTATGTAGGGGTAAATGGAGATATGTAAACAACTTGGGAGGATTTTTTATGTTTTTCCCACGACATCTTGATAAAAAGGAATTACTAAAATAAATTAACTAAAAGGAACTCTGTCGTTTTGAAATATGTATTTTGCCATGTTGTAAATTTTTGAAAGGATAGATTATAATTCTTTTTTTATCTTTTCATTTTACTTCACTCTTGTTTTCTCCCTAATTTCAAAATATGGTGACTGTTAAGATGATTTGCTGCTCGTAATAGGCGCTTCCGCGGTGACTGTAAATAAATAGAATTTTCGTTGTTTTTTACAAGATAACTTTTATTTAAAGTACTTTACATTATTATATTACCGGAAAACGTTTTGGAAAGTAATTATGATTATGAAAAAGTTAAGATTTACATCATACTTCCTTTACCAGTTTGAGAATATATATTATTGTGTCCATAATATATCAGACGGTCAGTTCGAAAGCGTGGTTCCATGTAGGGGAGGTAGTGCCGTCAGTGCACCTCGAGCGGTGCACTGTAGGCATTACTTAAGGTACTTTGCAGTGTGCTTTCGGCCCCTAGCTGCAACTCCTTTCGTTCCCTTTACGGCACCTCCTTTCATATTCTCTTTCTTCCATCTTACTTTCCATCCTCTCCTAACAATTGATTCATAGTGCACCAGCGAAGTTTTCCTCCTGTTACACCTTTCAAAAATTTTACTGTCAATTTCATTTTAAGCGCTGAATACCTCATAGGTCCCAGTGCTTGGCCTTTGACCTAAATTCTATATTTAATTCAGTTCAAGAAAGCGTGGTCGAAAGTGTTGTCGTTTGTTATTCCTGATCTGCAAAAGAAATGCAGGTGCATGACAATTCACTGGAGTGCGAATAACACACACGAAGGCAAATTTTCCATACAATATCATTGCTTTGCGTCAATCATTACGCTGTTCATTTGCATGCAAGTCCACTTTCTCCATTTTCGTCGTTTTGTCTTGCCATCGAAACTGCATTTGGCCAAGCACAGTAGATTGGAAAAATGAAGTTCAGTGGAAAATTCACAAATGATTTAAATGTATTGATGAAATATAAGAAGGGAAGCATTGGTATTTTTGGCAAATATACTACCATTCGGTTTGCCTTTTGAAGATGTAGTGGATAATCACTCTTTATGATAGGGCTGTTTTATTCGGCAACTACCAAAAATATACTGGTGGACATGTCACGTGATCCACATTAATCTTCCTTTTGGTTGTTTATATTGCCAAAATGAGTAATGGTTTATTTGCAAATGATGAGTTTCAGTGTAGCTTGAACACTTGATGAAATAATCAGGACTAAGCATGAACTTTTGCAGTTAGGTAACAATGGCGACTTAGTAAAAGCCTCATGTTTTTCTCTAGAGTAAGGCCAATATACGTATGATTTTTTTTTTTTTTTTGTAGATCTTGCGAAATTTTCTTTTAATTGAAAGGAGGCTCCTTTGATGCAACGCTAGTATTGATCGTAGAAGCTCTCTCAAGAAGTTTTGCTACTGATTTCTTACTTAAAACGAGTAACAGAAAACCTGCGTTCCGTTCAAAACTGCACGTCTCAACAACAGCAAAAATAATAACACACCATTTAATATTCACTTTCAAACTAGATAAAATTGTAATATGGTATGTTAAATGCAGGTCATCTAGATTTCATAAGCTGTGTTTGCTTAAGAACTTTCAAGGTAATCTTTTTGTCATACAGTGTTACGATTCATGAGTACTTGCAGAGAAGATTAGATCGCATAATATCACTGAGAGCTGAAGTTATAAAAGTCAGAGTTCATTGACATTACCAGTCTCTCTCTCTCTCTCTCTCTCTCTCTCTCTCTCTCTCTCTCTCTCTCTCTCTCTCTCTCTCTCTTCTTCTTCTTCAACTGGACATACCGCATCATGCACAAACATACACAATACAGTACTTCTCAGAATTTTTAAGAGAAACCTAATTGTCAGTAAGCTCTATGCAAGAAGTGGTAACTTATAAGAAAAAACACTCATATCAAGTGATAACTTAAAAAAGAAATGGAGTGTGGAAGGTAAAGCTTCAAAGAGAGAGAGAGAGAGAGAGAGAGAGAGAGAGAGAGAGAGAGAGAGAGAGAGAGAGAGAGAGAGTTTTATCGCTGTTGTAAGAATGCCAAAACTATCACTCTTAGTATAACTGAACAGATAGCCTAACAGTTTAGATACCTTTATCCACTCGATAATATAATCTGTCTGTAATCCAATATTTAGGTTAGGGAGAAAAAAGAATCTTTACAATACTAAGAGGGTTTTAGTTTTATTCAATCCCGATGACCGAATGACAAAAATCTATCGATACCTTTTTAAGTAAATGGATTTCTTAATATATTGTGGGAATTTTTATTTTTCGTGATGCGACCCATAAATTTAGTGGTTTACAATAATTAATACCCAGTAACTGACCGAGATAAAAAAAAAAAAGTTAAACAAATGCGAACACTCTCGTGAAACTTTACGAAGAAAAAAAATCTACGATAATTTTTACTTAAAATAAAAAAATACAAAAAACACACATATCTGTTGGAAAGAAAAAAAAAAACAACAAAAAACATACATATCTGTTGGAAAGAAATGGAAAAGAAAAATCTCTTGTTAAGAAAAAAATTGTGCTATCCCATTATTTTGAAAAAAAAATTACATTTCCTAACGTATGAATGTTTTATATTTTTACCCTTTTAGATTGTTCAGCAATCTACTACATTATTTGAAAATTCATACGATCACAACTTCAATTGAATGGTGATTTATGTCAAAACCTTCCTATTTCATAGCTAGGAAGAAAATGGCAAAGCTTCTTTATTAAGAGTTCAGGGAAGTAAAATCTGATTAACTCTGCCTGTATGTCTGTGCTTTTGTGCATACTGTCTTGCATGCTTACATACTTACATACATACATACATACTGTATGCATATAGGCCTACATGCATATATTCATATATGAAGTAGAGTCAGTTTATAATTGTGTATGAACAAAGAATTCGGAGTAAGATGGCTACACACACATTATATATATAATACATATATGTTTATGTTTGTATATATATGTATGTATATATCTATATATATTTGTATATATACATATATAAGTATATAGCATATATG
>NC_089783.1:20116781-20161781 GCF_040412425.1 Macrobrachium rosenbergii | reverse complement strand
ACAACTACAGAACTGTCCAAGTCAGCAACAGTAGTTTTACTTAAAGACTTTATAGATAGACAAAACATTAAAGAATAAAACCATCGTATCTGAAGAACTTCAAGATCTCCTACTCAGAAAATTTGTCATCTCATCAAGCTTTTCACCTTTACCTTTTTATGTAATGTAATTAATGAATACGCTGGCTGCGTAAAGCTTTTTGTTTATGGAAACGATTACCTCATCTTTTTCTTGAGATAATAACACGATAACCGTATCCATGCCGTAATTTAGTATAGTGTTAAAAGAAACGAGCAAAGTTACCATCTACCAGAAATTGAAAATGCAGAGAATTACATCTGAGTTCGTTAAGTTAATGAAATTAGTCTAATTCATCGTATGTGGATACAAATAAAACAGAAGCTCCCCTAGGGTAACATAATCATGGTCTTAAGAGGGATCATCAATTTGACTCTTACTTTCTCTAATATTTTTTTTTTTTTTTTTTTACCGTAAGACTGCTTATCGCGTCATTACAGGCGTCGTAGCATAGAGTATATTAATCTTTTCTGCAAACCAATCTTCCCTGGTACGTCGTAAATCCCTCAGTACACCTTCCCCCACATTTTCCCCTTCATTCATTACCATTTAACCCCAGTAACCGTGCGCGTGTTTACCCCTTTCTGAAATGACTTCATTTACCCGCTTTTCCTTTAACTGAGCCAAATTTCTCTGAGGACGGAGTCCCTTTTAGGATTCAAATGGAATTGACGGTAGCCCCTGTTGTTTTCCATTTCTGCTCTCGACCAAGTCAGTGGCTATAATAAACTATAAATTTTATCGCCATTTATGTATTTTTATTTCGTCATAGTCCTGGAATATAGGATGTTGCTTAAACACACACTAACATAGAAAAATATAACCTACACATATTTTGCTAAATACCACATGATTCTCAGTTTCCCATTTTGGAAAGCACTCAATAGGATGAGATAAACTAACCAACAACCTGCTTAATTATTGATTAAAGTTGTATAAGGCAAAGAACGGTTGAAACTCTCAGGTTAGAAATCCTTTTGTACTCATGTAAAGCAATGCAACAAAAGTTCCCTTTTACTGAAATATCATTAACAAAGATAATTACGATATTTCTCGAAAAAACTCTACAGAAACCTGATTTGTACTGTACTTTTTTAAACGATAAAGATTAGCAAATATTTCAGAGAAAGAATGCGCCACCTGTATTCGTTTGCGAGTGATTTGTGTACCTTTTATTAAATGAAATTCAGGCTGTCAAGCCAAAGAAAATTCTGGGCACTTTTAACCATTCAGAGCTTAAAAAGTAAGGAGATGAAGTTCAAGGATCTAAAGGTGGAACTGGGATTAAACCCCACAACTGCACTAATAAGTGATAGTTAGAGAGGTTGGGCAGCAAGATTAATGAGGCAGATAGTTAGAGAGGTTGGGCAGCAAGATTAATGAGGCAACGTAAAAGGTAAAAAAATGAATAAATAAGTAAAGTGCAGCTGGGGGCCGAAAGGACGCTGCAAGCACACTTTAGCAATGGGCAAAGTGCAACGCGTGACGTGTCCTGACATCGCATCCCCCATACGGGAAATTTCTTTATGGTTCCAACAAGTGAAAATATTGACGATGCCCCTCACTGAGCAGAATAGGAGAATAATGAATCGGTTACCCACTTAGTAGGGAAAATAATAATCTCACTTAACTAGCGAGAGAGTGGTCACATCCATTACGTGGGCTAATAATTTTCCGCAATAAAAGTCTTAAAACTATTTGTACTATTTCAAAAATAATAAATTATTATCTGTTTCAAGTAATTAATTTGACAGATAAGAGAATAGTGCTAAAATAAAAAGAAATTTTAGAACATCTAAATTAACTTTACCAAATATGAAGTTAGGAATCAATACCTCTTATAAAAAATCCATACCTCCATTGTTTTATGTAGGCATAGAAACTACATTGATACGAAATAAAGCAAAATATCATAACGGCTGCAGACTTTTGTTTAATGATACCAAATTGAAAAGAGCACAGAAGAGACGTGACTCCCAGTACATCAGTCACAGAAGAAAACCGTGGAAAGTGGAGAAGAACCTCAGACCCTCCAAAGGTACAACGCTTTTTGTGTGAAGAAGAGGATGCAATATAAAGTTTAAGACAGGCAATAATAATGCATCTGAATGAAAGGCTCAATCAGTGTGGCAAGACCCTAAACCAGGGAAAGCTCCTTCCAAAGTTAAGTGCTGGTGATTTTGCTCAAGAGCTGAAGTATCACCCACAATGCTTGGCAGACTTATACAAATCAGAGAAAGCACATCTTAATGCCATACAGCAAAAGGAGAATCACCATGATCAATGAAAAGAGTTATATTCTGTGGCTTTTTCTGAACTTATCTACATCATTGATGGCAAGGTTACTAATACAGAAACATCACCTGTAATATTCAGATCTGTTGATTTAGCTCCCCAATATAAGCGCCGGCTACAGCAACTAGGTGTAGACTCCCCAGACGTCAATACCACCAGCAGTGTGATGTTCTTCTAGCATTCAGAAAAGACAGTGGCGCAATTGCCTGATGCTAGCAAGTACAGTGAAGCCATTCATCCGGCTAAAGCTGCGGATATCATTCTAAGAGAAATGCTTGCTCATAAGACAAAATTCAGTCAAAATTTACAAGAAGGACTTGGAAAGGAAGCTGTTCCATAGGCACTTCTACAGTTTGTTTGCAGCATTGAGGATGGTGTTGACATCAGGTCCCATCTGGACAATGGCGTTGTACTGTCAGATGTTGCTACTGCGCAACTTTACAATGCAACTGGTACTCTAAGTATACTGAAGGATCAAAAACCTGCAGGCATGCAAAACACTGTGAAACACCTTTTCCCACAAGAAAAAGAGAATTAATTGACTAGCTTCATGAGAATGGAATTAGCATATCATATGACAGGGTGTTGGAAATATCAGGACAGTTAGGTGAGAGTGTAGTAAAGCAGTATGTGGAGGATGATGTGTGTCCACCTATTTTGAGAAAGGGACTTTTCACAACTTCTGCCTTAGGCAACATAGACCACAATCTAACAGCCGCAACATGCAAAAAGGAAGGATTAGACTGTACTGCACAGTGTAGCTGCCCTTGTCATGCATCTTCAGGGGTCTAAAACACTGATGTTCAACAGTGATATAAGGAGAGTAGACGCTAATATACTCATAATCATAATTCTCAAGTTTGGACACAGTTAATAATGAGTTAGTATATTTGTCACACACATATATATATATATATATATATATATATATATATATATATGTATATGTATATATATATATATATATATATATATATATATATATATATATATATATATATATATATATATATATATGTATATATATGTATATATATATATATATATATATATATATATATATATATATTATATATATATATATTATATATTTATATATATATATATATATATATATTATATATATATATATATATATATATATATATATATATATATATATATAATATATAATGAACAAATGGCTATAAATACTCATATAAATCAAATTATGTGGACAAATATGTAGAAATACCAAGACAGATTATTTTGCGTATTAGGCTTACCTGGCGGCCATCTTGGAAAATAGCCGACAAATTGGATTCCTGAATGGCAGTGACTGTTCTCCCAGGTAAAGTGTGCAATTTTATGGCAAAGAATCCCCTAATTTATCCCAATAATGATTGAACTTTGGCTATTTATACAAAAGTATATTGGCATGTTTTTTCACGATAATCGTCATATGGCGGCCATCTTGGAAAATGGCCACCTAAGGGAATTTCAGGTGGCTAGGATTTTTTTCTTAAAGTCTATCCCCCCCCGTGATTATTTCTGCCAAATTTCATGCTTGTATCATCAAATGTACGATTGTATGGCTTATCTGCTCCTCTGTTATGTAAATGTATCAAAGCACCACGTTGTTTAGTTGAGTGAGAGAGAGAGAGAGAGAGAGAGAGAGAGAGAGAGAGAGAGAGAGAGAGAGAGAGAGAGAAACATTATGAACTTCAGTACAATTAAATCTATCCATTATATCTAAGACAATTTTCTCCCGTTATACGTAATATATACAACCTATGTTTTTTCAAAATAGGAAATGTGCTCCTTCGAAGGATAGTTATTGGAACGAATCGTGGAATCGAAATTGAAAACGAAATTCTTTTGAGGATAGCTCTTCCTCATATATAAGAAAATGGATTCTTCGCATTATGGAAGATGGAAACAGAAAGAGTTCCTAATATTTTTCGAGGAGAAAGGGAATAAGTATAAGGAAGATGAGTGTGATTTTAAGGTAGAAAGAAAACAGCGGTAAAAATTCCGTAAAGGAATGAAAAATCAAATCAGAGGAGAAATAAAAAAAGATTAAAAAATATTAGCTCTGAAATGTAAAGGGAAGGTGTAAAAATGTAAAAAAGGCAAACAGAAAATAAAAGTGCAAGGGAGAAATTGAATTACAGAACGCCACTAAAAATGTTAGAGGATGAAAGAAACAGGGTATTAAATAAGGTTTTACAGTTTAAAAAAAAAAGGTCGAACAAGGATAATTTTGATAATAAAAACGCGAGAGAAAAAACAAGTTTAAAACTTCTAGCTGGAAAGATGATCTCACAAGGAAAGCGAAGAGATTCTCCAGAGAGAGAGAAGAAAAAACTAAGAAAAATGACAATCGTGTAATAAAGAAAAGAGTAAGTAATAACGAAAAGGAGGATGTTGCACTTCTCAGAGTTCGAGAAAAATGCGGTAAAAGAAATGTAGATGGGAATTCAATAATTTCTTATTCTAAAAAAAAAAACAACATTAAACATAAAAAGTAGTATAGATCGCCCTTCTAATTCCTCGAGTTTTCGTCAAACATAATAAATCTTAAAAGAAGAAATTCAAATCTTTTGGGAACTTACAAGTGGAAATACAATTTCGTCTGATAGTCTATATTCTTCTTTTGCCAAGTGTCATCAACACTCCAGGACCCATTGGGTGATTATACTTTCAGTTGTAAGCGTTCTAGTAGTAATTATTAAAAATAAAATTTTCTGGTTTCTATTGTTTTTACTGTGCGAAAATAAATGTGAATGAATTATTTTTAGGTTTAAAAAAGAAATTGACTGGATCTCACAAAATATCAGGGCGCTTCAAGGAAAGCCAAATAGTCAAATCAAATGGCTCTCTCTCCAATACTTTGATTATTGATTTGTCTTTTCACGGCGTTGGAATATAAATGTGTGTATATGTGCGTATATATTATACATATATATGTATATCCTTCCAAGTTAGGAGAGTTAGTACAGGAATATGCGGGAAACAGATTTATTAATGTTCCAAGAGAATGAAAATAAAATTAAACTGTAGTGTCTTTATATATATATATATATATATATATATATATATATATATATATATATATATATATATATATATATATATATATATATATATATATATATATATATGTATGTATATATATATATATATATATATATATATATGTATATATATATATATATATATATATATTTTTATATATATACATATATATATATATATATATATATATATATATATATATATATATATATATATATATGTATATTATATATACAGTATATATTAACTTTATCACTTACACAATTGTTCTGTGGATTTACACAATTACTAACGGGACCTCATTGAGACTGGGTGGTTTCTATCAGACATATTTATTCAAGAAAAGTTACAAGCTTTCTGGGACTAACAGTTCTCATTGTCAAGTATCCATGGGATATATATATATATATATATATATATATATATATATATATATATATATATATATATATATATATATATATATATATATATATATATATATATAAAAGTATAAAAGTGAATGTTTGTATATTCGTTTGACCGCTTAACAGACCCAGACAAAATTTTGCACACGGCCTCTATGTCACCCCAGAAATGTTTATAACTCAAAATCAAACACCTACCCCATGACAGACATACAAACATGAAAAAAAAAATGAAATTTTCGTTTTTACGCCACCTTTTCTTTCAGTTTTCTTTAACATAAACATTATTTTCCTCCTGTCTGAAATCTACCTAATACCACTATTTCTACCTGGTAGGCTTGTTATATTACATGAATAAGTTCAGGTAATTTTGTGACCTTGGAAGTTTTCATGGACACCAAATTTGTGTTAATAGACGTGTGATTAGGAAATAACACATTTTCTAAGTTATGACACCCAAATATGCGTGCTTGGTTAACGGCTGATGTAAAAAAAATATAGCGTTTGGTTAAATATTTAATGCTTCAGACATGACAAAAAAATCAGCCATAATGCTGATCCTGTCATAGGTAGATGGAACATGATGCTCAGTTACTGATCTCCAAGCCTTATTTATGCAATGTGCATTTATATCAAAATTAATTATGTCCAAATTTAAACATGTCAAAAATATTTGTATGTTTCAAGTCCTCAAAACTCCATCTTATGCTGGTTATTAAACAAATTTTCAGTTTTAATATTTGTATGTTTCAATCCCGAAAACTCCATCTTATGCTGGTTACTTTAAAAAAAATGTATCCAGATTTACTCAGTAAAAAAAAAGAGGAACTAATAAAGCCAGAAGGTTGTACGAACTATTAGTATGACTCAGTCTTTAAGTGACCTCTCTTTCATAACGTGTCCCCCAAAAGAGCATTTCTGATTTGCCTCTCTCTTTGAAAGCCTTTGAGAGCAGGGTGCCTGACGCTTGTTGAAGACGCATTAAGATTATGCATGTCGCATTAAATCATCCACCATCATCACAGACTCCCCAGCGCTTTTGATGTATAATGGGCTTACTATAGGTCAAGGCAGAAACTGTTTGTAATTTTATGAAAGGTAAAAGCTAGTATGCCATTTATCATTCATTCAAGTCATACTTTTTTGGATAACTGTCACGTTAAAAATTGTTATTCAATAAGATAAACTGTATATATTATCTTATCTTATTAGCTTTTAGGTTGTATTCGAAATACTAAAATGGACATCACCAGGCTGACCAAACAATTATTTCGAAATACACACAGATCAAAAAAAGGAAAGTTTCTGAAGGATGATGATAAAAGAAGACGAGTCCCTCCCTTCTAACTATTCTTCTTCGTTTTGTTTTTACTGGTAATAGTAGTAGTATCTAATAGTAACAATAGTGGTATTAAAATTGGTTGGTGCTTAATAAAGCACTCAAATATTCTATTTATTTCAATTTTTCAAGTCTTTCGAAAGGTTGCAGTAGATATGACTAAATTATTTGAGAAACTATACATGTTCTTATCCCTAAGTGTTATAGATAACTTGAACTCAGCATCTTATCTTCAGTGAAAACGACGAACTTTTTTTATCGAGGAGTATCATAGATGGCAAAGTCGATACTCACTGGCTTCATATTTCTAAGACAGAGATTATATATATCATATTCTTATAACCTGCATTTTTTGTTGGGGAGGTGGTTAATTGATATCTGATTTATGCAATAGTTTTCTGCTTATAAAAATGCATAGAAAAACTTAAGAAGTGCACACAAACAGCCCACGTGGGCTCATATATATACCCTATGGAGCTTTTATTTGAATAATGGACTTCATGAAAGTCCAGTTCATAAACTTAGGAAAATTCAGTGATTCGGTAAAGCAAGAAAACAGGTTGGTCTTTCCAAAGAGGAATTGCCAGAAAATGACGAATAAAAGAAAATAGGCAGAAATAAAAGTGAAAGAGTTCGATTGCCGTAAGACCCGGAAGACAGACGCAGGATGAAAAGGGTTTAGAGGAGAGTTTTTAGATAGAAATCAGAAAGCACTTTAGAGAACGCGTACGTCTGTTTTATAGCTTCCTGAGTGATTTCGCACTTTGCAGGAATGTTTCCTTTCGGTGCTGGCCAACGAGTCACTTGGCACTGCATAAAAGTGATCAAGAGAAAAGTCATTATTTTGTTCAGTTCAGAGGTGATAATAAATACAGGTCGTATCCTTGTTTTTCTAAAGAGAGATTCCAAGTAATAATTTTCTGACAACATTAATCTGAACTATAAAAAGTTATAATAAAAATCAATATTTATATGAGAAACTGAGTATACAGAATGTAAAGCATAAAACGAACGGTAAGTAACAGAAAAGCAACAGCTATTATTCGTTTAATATAAATGTGATGTAACGTCGATGAATAAGAGGGATTAGTGAAATAGGTCATAAATAGCGAAAGGTGCACCACTCCAGACCCTCCACGTTTCCACTCGTTCCAGCTTCTTTAGTTCCACACCCTCTTGAACTCTCTCTTCAGAGTTGCTGTCAGCTCCCATCACGGCACTGCTCATATACCGAACTCATTGTAGTATTTAGGCTTAGAACTTAGTCACTGGAGGGGCAAGCCAACCCAACCCACTCTTCGTCCCAAGCCGGAAAAATAGGGAAGGCTGGAGTCAGGCAGGGCATCTGTTTGTGAAACATCTGTCAAAACCAGTTATGAAAGGAGCCATTCAAAAAAGTAACAGCTGAGGAGGTTCACTGAAATCATTGACCTCGTTTAGGACTCAAGAAGAAGAAGGAGATAAAGGAAAAAAGAATAATTATGAATAACAAAGAGAGCACCAAAGTGAGCTGTGCAGCAAGCAAAGGAATTAAGGTCACTGATTAAAACTGAGTATTGAGGTCCTGATTATTATGATTCATCGCAAACGGAATCAGGTGTACAAATATTGAGGCTATTAACTTAATCTTGAACAAAAATGTTTACCGAAATCCATCAGTAACGATGTCAGAAATATTTTGGGATTAAAAAGAAAAATAAAACTTTTTAGAAGACAAGCGTAAAGACTAATGCACATTTCATTAGAATCCTGTAGAATAGTTTATTCTCCAAGAAGGTAAAAGTTTTCCAGCAAGATAAAATCTTAGTGTGATATGTGCTTTCAGAAAGTAAAAATCTTGCCCCTCTATACCGCCAGCAAGTTTTTGCTAATGGTTGTGAGCGGAGACGCCCAGGACTGAAAATCTTTTATGGGATACATTTTAAGGGTTCGTGGAAGAGATAATGAAGAAGACCAAGGTATAGAGTTGACTTTTGTTTAGGAAAAACTAAGTCATAACTTGAATGTAAATATTACTGCAAGAAATTAATGAAGAAGACGAAGTTCATTCATTCATAAAAAAAATATTTGTTGACCCTCAGTGTATGAAAATGAAAGAAATATAGTATTCCACTAAGGATGACTATTCTGTGGGTAAAAAGTGTGGTTCTGTTGCACAAAGGATTAAAAAAAATGTGATTTTAAAAGAATTTTGTAAGATTTCTCGTCATCATTAAAAATGGAATTGCAAACTGTTACTTTGTTTATGTAATATCTAGTGTTTACAATGGTAAAATCTGGGAAAAATTACTCAATGGAATCTATTCGTGAGAATATTGCTATGAGTAGGCCTGGTAGAGCTTGGTTAGGCCAAGTAGGACGACTGTTCTGGGTGTTAGCTTGAGGGTTCAGTGGACACTGGTAACACTGAAACCCCTTTCACTAAGCAGTAGTCACCACAATGCGTGGTAGAAACACTGGCTTTACCTCTCTTGAAGGTTTTATAAGGGAATCTCAAGATATAGAGCACAGTTATACTCGTACCTGTGAAAAGAGATGGGGTGGCATTTATTCGTAATGCTAAAACACGCAAAACACCACAACAACAAAGTTCAGACTCACATACATTGAACGGGATAGCCCAAGACTGGATGGAAATCGTTAATGTGATAGTTTCTAAGGATCTCTGGAGATGACAATGAACTAACACCAGCTGTGCTTACTGACTACCGGCCTACTTTATACGAGTAGATGGTATATTACATGCAAGAGTTAAGATAGATGTCAAGAAAGGCAGAAATACATTTCACTGAAAAATTGATAAAAGCGGGTTAAGAAGCAGCGAAAATGCCCAGAGATATGAAGGAAATTAGTGTAAGAGCCTATGAACTATAATGTGTAATCTAAGGAAATGATAAATGAGCAAGTTAAAAAAATGATGGAATGAATAGTGTTAATAAATAGATGCTTATCAGTTAAGGAACAAGATACGAAGATATTAAATATAAAAATTTGATCAGAAAATTGAAAGAGAATTGGAGAATATAAAACAAGAGATCTGAAAATGAATAAAGATGATAATTTACTGGAATTGAAGGTTTGTGATGAATTTGGAGAAACTGGGAGTACACCAAGAAACATGGTGAGAAAGAATAGAAACTAGAAAGAAAATAATGAACTGTAAAGATTTCATGGAAAAAGTGAAAGGGGCAGAGTGAAGTACAAGAAAAATATCCAAGTGGAGCTAAAAAACACAAGTAGACTTGAAGATCTTGAGAAAAAGATACGAAGAGAAAAAAGAACAACACAGATAATAAAAAATGAAAATTGTAGGGGATGAAGTATAATCAAGAGTTCATTATTTTGAAGGTTCTGCAAAAATTAAGCATGCAACTGAAGATATTCAAGATTCCTGTTTTTTTAATCAAATAAACTAAGAGGATTTCGACAAAAAATTCCAAAATTCATCAATCATCGAAAGTAAATATCAGGGTTTTCTTTGATGCATAAGTTTTATGTTTATATAATCCCTCGTCAGTTATTTTTGCAAGATTTCATTTCCTTGGAAATTATATTTGCTTTATCTCATGGTAAAGAAGTAAATAATTTATCCAAGAAATGCGAGAATGCATATAGCTAAAGGACCGTGTTAAAATGAAAGGTCTTCGCAGTTCTGACCATTATTGAAGTAAAATCTCTTTCAACTTTGACTAGATGAGATATGTCTTTCATCGTCAAGAGAGACAAGCCATGAAGTATTCAAGAGGCAGAATGATTTATGTTTCGAATTTGTGAAACATTCTACACTGCGGCAACGTTCATCATGGCAAGGGATGTTATCCTTTGAAGTTGATTTACAGATATTGGTAGGGAGGTAGATACGAAGGAGAAATAAGTAATTTTTTGTGTATTACTGTAAAAATGCTGTTATTGACCCTCATGCTCCCTGTCAACAAAAAGATGATTAGCCTTTCATATATAAAACGGAAATTACTGTTTTTGTTATTTTTCACTAATCAAGGGGAACAAAATGGTTGTACACGAAAATAAATGATTGAGGTAACCACATAATACTTCAGTCAGTGATACAAGCATGGAATTTGGTACATATCTTTAGGCCACTTTTTGAAAATTACTGGGTGTCCACTCAAAATTCCAAAATGGCTGCCGTTTTTCAGGATGGCTGCTAGTCAAGGTTTTAACATGGGACTCGTGTGCCTCTGGGTATATTTTTATGCATTTGTTTTGGTTATGCATATTTTAGGCAGAGTCACCAAGCAAAAGTAAAATGTATTTCTTTTAAAGATTTCATATAGCATATATAAAGAAAGATGACTTCCAAGATGTGACATTGATAATAGCCCAATAGCAATGCTAGAAACAGATTCTCTGTCCTCATAAATGTCTTTCTTAGTTGTAGAGTTATCAAGCAAAATGTTTCATGGCGGTCATTTTGTATACCATCTTTATCACAATGGTATATATAGTAGTAGGAACTCTGGTAATATCTTCAGTTAACTCTTCTACCCAGGAAGATACAATCTGAATAATGATTGATGTATTTATTTCAACAATGATTTACTCAAAGTGTCAGAAATCAAAACAACTAGTGGCCATCTTGAAAAGTGGCGGCTATATTAAAATTTTGCGCAGACAGATTTTTCAAAAGAGGGTGTTTAAAATGAACACTTGTGCCAAATTTCATGCTTGTATCACAAACTGAAGCATTTTTCTACTTATCTGCTGCACTAAAACTTCCCGGATACAACATTGCATATGCAGTCAGCTTCACCAGTCATAAATTTGTAAGAAACACTAGCACCCAATAAAATATGGACAGTCTCAACCGCAAAGAATTTTTGGAAAAAAAGTTTTGGAGATACCAACAAAATTTTCTGTATACATACATTCATACAACACACACACACACACACACACACACACACACACACACACACACATATATATATATATATATATATAAATATATATATATATATATATATATATATATATATATATATATATATATATATATATATATATATATATATGTTAATAATGGGTCTGCTTAGACAACTTCCTTGGATGGATATCTCAAATGATCAAGCATGCAACATTGTAGCTTGGTACGAGACTGGTTAAATGCAAAAGTTTTGTTTTGTTGTCATTGCTCATCGTTCTTTACTGACTACGAGCAGCACAAAGATATGTTAAAAGTCCATGGTAAACTCATGCTAAGAAAAGAAGGGTGGAGTCAGTTCGATTGTTTAACTTCGGAACTACCTGTTTTATACAATGAGACTAAGATTGTAAGCTGCTGAGGAGCGCGAGCCCTCGACAGAATTTGTAAATTATTATATTCAACATTTATTTTGCATATTTTCGCATGCTCTCTATTAGAAAATTTAAGATTGACAATAGAGTATGAGAATGATAAGCAATTCCCTTCCTGGACACTATGGTAGCACGTGATGCTATTTGCTTTCATACCTTTATTTAAAAAAAAAAAAAAAGACCTTTACCAACTTAGGTATGAATTTTTACAGCTGCTGTAGCCTAAATTTTAATTTAAACTCCTTACTCCTTAGACGCACTCTTCCACTGGGCTTATTCCCTAACCTCGAACTGGTCAGATTTTCACAAAGAAATTTCATTTTTATATAATTATTTCTCTGGGAATTATTTTCCTCCCAGATTGTTTTATAAGCAGCTAAATAAGTTTCTCAATAATAAAATCATGCCAAAAATTAGGCCCCCAGCAGTCCCAAAAATGCCCTTTTATTCGAGTCTTCCTTTTATTCATCAATACGACAGTATTGCCCTGCCAAAAAAATCACCGGTGCTACCATAGTATGATATCTACCGAGCTATTCGTGACCTAGCAAAAATTAGGATGCTATCTACCATACAACCCAATCAAGGCCTATGGCAATTACTTCCTCAAACTTTATACAAAACTATTTGATCGCCCAGGGGCTAGTACTAAACACGACGAAGCAGTGACTCGCCTGCACTGTTTCGCCGTGCGTAGTGCTAGCCCTTGAGGGGTCAAATGTAGAAAATGGATGGTAGATATACTATATTAGCACCAGTCACCTCATACCCACTAATCCTCTTACCATAGGTTCCCTTTTTAAATATAAGGATAGATTGGACCCTTTGAAGACATCGAATGTAGTGCATTTATTTTCTTGTCCCGATGTAGTCTGGGGAGATATGTCGGTGCCTCTCGAAGGTTACTAAAAGTTTGGAATTAGGGGTATCGTAAGAGGCCAAGATAGGGCGTAGGGGAACATAATCTTTATGTATTTTTGGTAGACCATGCAAAATTCCGAAAGATTAATTTTGTTCATCACTTAAAATAGTAGTACACTAGATTCAACATTACCCGTTCTCCTCCCCTAATCTGGTCTCACGATGTTAATGGCATCATGTTTAGAAAGGGACTTAAGAATTTTCAGATAATTCTTTTTTTTTCTTTTTAAGGAGCACAACTTTCAGTTGTTGGAGCCATGGTAAAATTCCCGTAGGGGTAGTGTTTCGGTGCACCTCATGTTGTGCACTGTAGGCATTACTAAAGGGTGTTTGCAGCATCACCATCGGCTCCTTAGCTGCGTCTTTTTGTTTTAGCCATTTATGTTACCTCCGTACCCGCTTCCCTCATTAACCTTGTTGTCCAACCCCTCTAACTATTGATTACTTCTTAGCGCCACTTTGGGATTTTCTTATACTTCCACCTTTAGATTCTCGTGCCTCATCCCCTTCATTTATGGGATCTACTATCTTGCTGTCCAACCACTCCAACTGTCTTCATAGAGTGGAGTGGCTGAAATTGTTCTAGTGCCTGGCGTGACAGCCTAAAGTTCTTAAAATCAAATAAAATCATTTAAGGCCAATACAGATTTGAATATAGAAGACTCTAAAAGGAAGAAAATTCTGCAAAACCACAGATGTGAAACAAAAATACAAAAAAACACGGCTTAAGGTGAACTTTTGAAATTACTTGCTCAGGTAAACTTCCAAGATGGTTCATTTTAAGCCTGATCTAAGAAAAAGACCTACATCCCCTTAAGCCGTTGCGATATTTGCATGTTAATATTTATTCATTCTCTATCATTTTAATCCCTCAGCGTGAAGGTATGCAAATCTCCTCATCACAACTTTAATTGGAGGGGGCAGTTGCGGCGAAATCTTCCGCCCTCATAGTCATGAGGGAAATTATTTTCGAACGGAGGTGAGGGTTAGGGTAGAATTCTCTCTCTCTCTCTCTCTCTCTCTCTCTGTGAATCATATGATATTTTTCTTTTAATCTTTACGCATAGGTACGTAATCACACGAGTGTATATAGCATGAAGTATTACTTATTATTAACCTTTAACTTTAGATATAAATATAGATTGACAAAGACTTACTGTTGTACAGTTTAAAGCTGCCTTGACAAGAGAATATCAAAAGTGTATCACTGAAAAATAGATTGATATAATCATTCATAATGAACACTTTACACAATACTCTTAGACTCGTCAGAATTTCATTGAATAGGTATCATACATATGCATTCATTTTAACCGCACTTGCATTCACATACACATACGTATATGTGTGAGTACACACAAACATGCATATACACATATGCACACATACACACACACATATATATATATATATATATATATATATATATATATATATATATATATATATATATATATATATATATATATATATATATATATATATATATATATATAGTGTAAGTGTGCATTCAGTTATTCCAAATGCACGTACAAGCTCCATGACTTAAAATTAAAGTAAAACTGTGTAGGTCAACTAGGACCACACAAGTAGAGAAAAACCAGGAGTTGTAAAACTCCCCCTGCCAATTAGCAACTCGCTACGGCATCCACCCTCGCAGTAGTAACTCCACCTTTCTCATCCTTAATATCTCTATTGTATGCCTATTGTTCCCCCTTTGTGCTGTCGTCCGATTCTCATATTTCAGCTGCACCTGCGACCCAGGCCGTCAACAGACGTGAGTGGAGCCAGAAAATTTAGTGGCCATCACCTGCCTCGGACAGAGGCTGAGAAGGTGGGAAGGGATAGTATATAAGGAGAGGTCAAGGGTCACATGGGGCAGTTCACAGCATACCACAAGCCCAGGTAGAACTCTTGATGGTCAGTCGTCTCCCCCACAAGTTAGTTTTGCTGTGTCCTTGGATCCAAATCCACCACTGACCCTTTGTATTAAAATCAAAGTCTGGCCTTCGCCCCAAAACGTCTCGTCCACAGGACAAAGGCACAGTTGGAACTGGAATTGTTCGACGCACATTCTTTTACTATATTTCTCATTGCTTTCCCATAATCACTCCCTTGCAAACTCTTTATGAGTCTAAGCGAAATGGTGTATTTTTACTTGTGAAACGTAACACATAAGTGTTTATCCATTTTGCATTTTATTGTTCTTTGAATGATTTCCCTCTCAGCCTTCAGCATTCCCAAAATTGAGCCTGTTAAGTGTTTTGCAATCAGGTGACAGTGCGTTCTGTACTGCAGAATAGGTGATCGTGACGCTGTGTGCCAACCTGTTTTCCAAGGTGCCCTTTCCCCATTCTCCAAATTTGAAAAGATTCCTTCAAGATTTGACATCTGAAGACATATTTAGTTATTGTTACCTGCTGCAAGATTCTGTTTAACCTTAATCTAATTTTAGAGGTCCTTAGATCATATTTGATTTTGCTAGTGGCACTAATTGGATATGTGAATTAATGTAATTATAGTGCCACGGAGCTGGTGGGTTACTCTCCTGTGTATATTTCTTCTGATTTGTGCAGTTATAATCTATTAAGTCAGTCCTTGATTTTCCCTTAATTTCCATGTTTTACACATGTGGCCCCCACTAGTTAGGTGCACTTAGAACTTAAATAAGAGATAGATGTCACGTTGCTGGCCACACTTAGTAAATATATATATATATATATATATATATATATATATATATATATATATATATATATATATGTATGTATGTATGTATGTACAGTATATGTATATATATATATATATATATATATATATATATATATATATATATATATATATATATATATTATATATATATAATATATATATATATATATATATATATATATATATATATATATATATATATATATATATATATATATATATATATATATATATATATGATAATTATACATTTTTATATACAATTTATACCTAAATCAAGGAAACTTTGTAAGATTATATATATTATTATGAATATTCCCCTGTTCGACCTCTCTTTCTTGATTTAGTAGGAGTATATAAAGAAAAAACCAAAGCTTTCTCTTTGCAAAGCATTCTAGGTAGGGAAGCAAGTGAGTAGGGTTGTTTTTTCCAAAATCACCAACCGTCAGAAGGGGTTGGAGGTTTAGTTTAGAGGCGTATTCAACTGGGTAGGTTTTGCTAGGACCACCTTTAGCTAGATTGTACCTTAAGCTCACTTTTCTATGACCTTTGTACTGGCGAGTTTTGTCATTTTCAGACACTAGCCGCGACCCAGCCAAAGCGGTCTGGGGGAGGAGTTTTGAAGCAAGCAGGCACCCATGCCATTTGACCCACCTTTGTTGACCCACCTTTGTTCTTCCCCCATTTGTTGAACAGCCGGGGAAATTGCCATTTCAACAGACCCAGGACTTCTGATGCAATTGATCACTGCATTATCTATTCCAGCAGTAAGTCTGAAGATGACAATTGCTCCCAGTTCTTTCCTTTAGTCCTGACACTATTGTTTCATGTTTCAAGTTTCCCTCTCTCTTAAAAAGTCACTGACTAAAGAAAATCCTAGTAAAACCATATCTCATATATGAAGTCAAATATATGAAGTACAATTATTGTTGCATAAATTATCCTCCATGGTGTTAAAGTAATATTCTTGATCTAAGGTTCGTCCCTTGCATTCATTTAATGATAAGTGAGAGGTCGTTGATATTGAATTGTTATCTGGATACATCTCTTCCAGAATTGGGCACGCCTTGGAACCTGGCCAGAATCTTGTTTGGAGAAGGATTAGCATACCACTGTCCTCAATTCACGCACTTAAGTTGCTCATAGATCCATCAATCACAAGAGGCCCCCAGCCATTGTGTCATCCACTAGTTTATGTTGAAATATCTTGTGTCCGAAGTGGGACTCAGTTGGAGCTGTTACTAGCTCCTGTAAGATCCCAGTTAACTTTTTATTCTTTTTGTTGAACTAGTTGTTTGAGTAATGTTGTTGATTTAATTCATGTGTCAGAATAAATCGATATATTCAGTAACCTAGTCTCAACTGGCGACTGATCTAATCATGTTAATTATCTGTTTTTTGGTAACTTTCAGCCTTAATTGATAGTATTACGTGGGTAGGTAAAGCAAGGCTATATAAATTACAGTAATTAATAATTAAACTCATCAGCTGAATGACCACGTAACAATATATATATATATATATATATATATATATATATATATATATATATATATATATATATATATATATATATATATATATATATATATATACACTGTATAATCTTATATTATATTTTATTTCAAAATTGTCTTATTAATCTTAGTTAATTTTATTTCAAGGAGTGTATTTTTTTTAAGTAGTGCAACTACTTTGCCGTTTCATTTTATCACGGAGTCAGTTATCTAGTAGTCAGTGTCGAGGTTTATCACGGAGTCATAGTATCAAAATTATGCACAGGGCTATTTGTTCACGTGTGATGGCAAATCATCCCTTTCCTGAGTGAGAGAGAGGATTACCTCGTCGAGGCCCTCTCGTTTTGACGTCTGACCTCTAGTGCTTTTTCCTCTCTTCTATCTAATCATATCTAAGGTACCGCAACTCACAAATATCGACCGACAGCTATAATATTTCACTGCTTAGGTCAACAATTGTATACGGAATTTTAGGAGAAGTGTGCATTTAAGCCTCTTCTCTCGGCTCGAGATTCGACCAGCCGTCGACCAATTTCTTTGAGTTAAACATATTACCCTTCACCTAAGGGTCCAGTATATATATATATATATAATATATATATATATATATATATATATATATATATATATATATATATATATATATATATATATATATATATATATATTATTTATATATATATATATATATATCCATTTATATATATATATATATATATATTTGATATATATATATATATATATATATGTGTATGTGTGTATAATATATATATATATATATATATATATATATATATATATATATATATATATATATATATATATATATATATATATATATATAGAGAGAGAGAGAGAGAGAGAGAGAGAGAGAGAGAGAGAGAGAGAGAGAGAGAGAGAGAGAGAGAGGCTGGAAAGGAAAATTTACAAAATAAACATCTATCTGCTGCAAATTTATCCTCCTATCTGTATCTTTAAATTAGCCGCAAGGTCTAAATTCTTTCCCAGTGATGTACGTAGCTGCATTGCAGACTTACCCCTTAAATTTGCGAATGTAAATCATTCTGCCTCTTGCATACTTCGGTGCTTGTCTCTCTTTCGACTATGAAGGAAATATCTGATGTAGTCCATACTTAAAGAGTTCTAAATCATTATCTCTCAAAACTGCAAGGAGTCCTTTCGATTTAATTCTGTCCTTTAGCTTTATATCTATGTTGGCCATTTTGAATATTCGTGTTTTTTTTTTTCATAATTAAGGCTTATAGTTAGATTGATTATTATGCTGCAGGATAAAATTAAGCTGTGATTGTTCAGGGCACAATGAAATCATACAGTGGTAACTGAAGTTATTACTAATATTAAACAAGTAAAAAATACGCCGAAGTTTCTTCTGCGCAATCGAGTTTTCTGTACAGCACATAACGCGGTATGAAACTCAATGTGCTGAATTTAGACTCTCAGCCACAACCGGGCACCGCTCACTTGCTCCCCAAGATGCGGTCAGGTGAAGATGCGTCAGCGGCTGGCAACTCTAGCGCTGCCAGACGCACGATTCATGTTTAACCTTATACTTTGATAAAATAAAAACTACTGAGGGTAGAGGGCTGCAATTTGGTATGTTTGATGATTGGAGGCTGGATGATTAACATACCAATTTCCAGCCCTCTAGCCTCAGTAGTTTTTAAGATCTGAGGGCGGACAGAAAAAGTAGAGACGGACATACAAAACCATATCAATAGTTTTCTTTTACAGAAAACTAAAACGCATTTAGGAGTTTTGACTAAGATCAAACTGATCTGCCAAAGAGAGGGGGAATATAGATTTTCATTTTATACTGAAATATTAAGAATTTATTGGATTTTGTTCTTCAGAGATTTATTTTTGGCTCTTTGATGAATTGTGGAGAAATATTTCCTCCTTATTGTAGTTCGGTTCAATATAAGTCAAGAATCTCAAGCTCAACTGCAAGTAGATTTTTTGTTGCAAATCATTCAAGATAATAAACTCTGTCTTGGTTATGCTTTACTGCCAAGAGTTGTCACAAACATTCTTTACTTTATTCTGTTTTTTCTCCGGTTGTTGTTATTTTCGTAACATTTTTCAAGTCTCTTTTTACTTTTCTTTTATTGAAGAACGTTTTCTTTTCCTTCGTATGTCATTTTGTCTTAGAAATTTCCGAGTTCTTGTTCCTTTTTTCTGTGTGGAGTTAATCTTCGAAATTTTCTTATTTCTCTCAATATTTCTTTTTCTTGTTTAAACCTTCGTCGTATATTGTATCAGTATCTCTTTTTTTTTCTTTCCATTCTCTAACCTTTTGCATTTCATTTTCAGAATATCTTTTTTTTGTTTCGAAGAATTTTTTTTATACTTATTCTTTTAGCACATATTTTCCTCTTATTGTTAAATATTTTCATTGCAATCGAAGATTTTTATTTTATATATATGTGCCACTGCTTGCCAACCATTATTGATTTCCCCTTGTAAGTTATTTTCATTTATTTTATGATTCTCCTTGTGTTTTGTTTGTAAAAGCCCTGTCTCTCGGCCATCTCGGTCACCCTATTTTACCTATTCCAGAATTCCATATAACGCAACACAAGAATTCCATATGACGTAACCCATATACAATTCCCTATCTATGGCTACTCGTCTCACAAACATTATCAATAACTTGCCGCAGTAAAGTAGCGACAGAATGCGATTTCCTTTGTGCTGCAGGATCTTTGAGGAGGTGTTTTGGTATTTTTAAAACCCATCTCATCAGCGCCAACTTCTACTTACGCAGGTATGAGTTCTTAACGTGCACGTATCCATCCAGGCTTTAGTATGATGAAGCCAGTTCTGCCAACATACATTATGGCGACCGCAGCCTCGGGTGTGGTAGTGAAGCATTATCAGTGTGAGGCCCAGTAAATCATTTATTACAGAATATCATTGCCCTTTCAAAGCCGATAGTCAATCTTGTACTTCAGTTCAGTGTGTTATATATCCACGCATTATTAGTTAGTGGGGATGTTGTTATTTTGATGTTTGCTAGTTGTCATAGATATGTTGTAACATTAATATTATCCGAGTTTTGTTTGAGAAAAGCATTAACCTCCGTTTATAATTCCCACTTTCCTATTTTTTAAGATGACACACTCAAGAGAGTTTCACCGAAGAAAGAAGATTAGAAATTAAATTAGACACTAGTAAGTAAATGACAGAACAAAAGATGTAGATATTATCACCGTTTTGCTGAAATAACTCGAGTTAAAACTACAGCAATAAGGGTTATTAATCCTATTATCATCTAACTAATACCTCAGGATTTTGCACACTTGCCTCTCATTTCTGTCGAATTCATATCAGTAACCTGATTATTTTCTTTACTTTTTGCAAAATTTGCCTCTCCAATTCAGTTTAATTTTCAGATTTTCCTTTTTACTAAATTTTCCTTTTCTTACTAAATATTCATAAAATATATTACCTGTACTGGGACTTCTAACTTTTAATAAGGATTAACAGCTTTTTATTAAACAGCCGAATATTTTCATGAAAATGTCATTTAAACTGTCTTATAAAGAGTAAGAACACTCCTTTTGATTGCTATCATTTGGTGGCTGAGAAAGTAATGACCTTACTCTACTTGTGCAAAGTCAGAATCTCTTAGTAAGATATAAAAGGCACGTATGGTTTCTCTAAAGTGCTTTCTGATTTTTATCTGAAAACGTTCCGCCATCCACTTTCCATCCCCCAACTGCTTTCTCGATTTTGCGACAGCCTGCTTCTTTTACCTCCCTTTCCTGTCATTTTCGTTCGTTCGTTATTTTCTGGCAGTTACTTTTTGCGCGGAATTACGCAGGAGCCTCATAGTACCTAAACGCAAATTTTATGGTATTTAATAACTTAATGTATAGGTCTTCCTTGTGTAGTGGATTTGCTTATCTTCATTGGATCTGACTTGTATATGACACAAGGGCACCATTACCATAAACGTTCGCTTGTGCAGTAGTGTTTTTTTTTATGCGTGCGTGCATGTTTATTTCTAATCAAAGCTCCTGTTTTATTTTTGAATTTTATTACAAGTAAGGACACACTGCATATCTAAGAAAACTATTGACTAACCGCATTCCCCCCAAAAAAATAGATAACGTACATATAAGGAATATACCGTATATAATGTCATTTCTTATATAAATCTTTTAATGACCTTTTGCCAGTGAATATCGTATTTGACATATCTAGCACCCTCATTCAAATGGAATAAAAGAAAAGTCTTGGTTTCGTGTGAGTAAAAAAAAAAAAAAAATCGTATCCTCGACTTTTTTTATTTGGCCGTGAGTGACATGAAGAATTTTACTCCGGCATTTTAAAGCTTTATTTATATCTTATGTCGTCCTTCGATCAGTTTAGGAAAATAGAAGTGAAACAATTGAATGCTTCATTAATTGTTAACCAAGTAAAATACCACTGCTTTTACAAATACTACTATAGCGTTACATGAAATACGTAGAATAAAAGGAATAAAAAGGTAAACTAAATTGCAAAACAAAATATCTCTTCTTTTTGGGGCGACTCTTCAAAAAAAAGAAGAAGAATCCTTTTGGATTATACGTATATAAAACCACCTTTTTTGTTGTCTTCTTTATTTCATAGAATTTAATTTTTACAGTTGCCGAAATGTTATTAATGTAATGCACAATATTAATATACAGTATTAACGTCGGTGTTTTTATACATTTTATTTTGTTAGCTTATCTATAACAAGAAGAAGAATCTGTTTAAGGTGACTGCTAGAAGCTGCTTTTTTCCTTACTTAAAATTACTAAAAACACGTAACTTGAACAAAACAATGCCTAGTTTGAAGTTAAAATTAATGGAAAGTCTGTGATTATACTGCATGATATTGTGCATTTAATCTTCACGTTATTTTAAAACAATTACCAATCAATTCTTATCTTTTCATGATGGATTTACAAAGAAAAATATACTTGGGATATTCATCAGGTAAAACTATAAGAAAGATAAGTTGCTTAATAACTTTTTCATGTTAATAGTGCTTCAACTTCGTTTCTTTTCTTGTGTGTTATCCTAATTTTTGAATATATTTTTGGTGAAAATGCCACACCATAGAAGTCAGTCAGATATCCCAAAGGGTTCAACTTAAAAAATCATCTAGGGAATTAGGATTTCGGGGTATCAAAGAAACAACCAAATACAGAACAGCTTATAGTTTCTAATCTATTATTACCTGAAACTTACCGTTAATTCTTGAATACTGGAAATAAATGCACTTCTTTTTCATAAGAGTAATTAAAACGTTTCAAGATAATTAAAGTTCAAAAGACAACATGGATACATCTGAATTGTTTTTAAATATATGGGAAGACTACTATCTCTGTAAACATAGGTAAGAATAGCAGGTTTTTCAGTTATAAACAGAAAACTAAAGGGGCGAGGGATGAGAAAAGACAAACTCTGATGCACCGTTCAGATATACTTAAAACATGAGTGTAGGGGCATTCCCTAGATCTGATTTCCAGCATCCGATGAGATGTTTGTTATTAATCATCTCAACAAGTAATGAGGAGTGGGGCTGCTGTTGAAGAATGTGGGTGGGACGATTTCTGCTGTTTTCAGCAATATTCGTTTCTTGATGATGATGCTGTAGTTCTGCAGCATATAGAGTTCCTCATTGGGAAGGTTGGTATCGTTCTCGGCTAGCACTCTGCTGCGCCCGCGTTCGATTCCCCGATCGGCCAATGAAGAATTAGAGAAATTTATTTCTGGTGATAGAAATTAATTTCTCGTTATAATGTGGTTCGGATTCCACAATAAGCTGTAGGTCCCGTTGCTAGGTAACCAACTGGTTCTTAGCCACGTAAAATAAAATCTAATCCTTCGGGCCAGCCCTAGGAGAGCTGTTAATCAGCTCAGTGGTCTGGTTAAACTAAGATGTACTCTTTTTTCTGCAGCATATATGAAGATATTCAACAATGACTTGAATTTTGCATGTTTGGCTTTCCACCGGAACAAACCTTGACATCACATGCCTGGGCAAAACTGGGGTACTGTCTTCGAGTGGAAACGTTGACCTTTTATAAAAGTCAGTTGGCTCAGCTCGCAGCTCATTGTTTCCACACTTGCTGAACGTTTACCTGGGAGGTTTTCTCGCCAAAGTGGGGTTTATGAAAGTCGCAAAGACGTCCATCTCCTTAACAAGGTCATGAAACCATGAACTAGACCGCTTTTGTGTCAACCTAATGGGCAGAGCAAGGCTGATACAATATTGCTGTGGAGACTTCAATTTAAGGGTAAGAGTTGGGGATTTATCCAGTGGACTTGGGAAATTAGCTCTCCGGGTAAAGGGTTGGGCCCACGGCGTTTGTGTAAACAGGCAAACAGACAATCTTATATAAGTTATATTTAAATAAGAACATTAACGCTATGAATAAAAAAAAAAATATACCTATGGCTGCTTTTCACAAAATTCAAGTATGCCGGACGAAAAGTTATCTACACAGTACTTTCTTTGCTTTCACTCAGAATGATTTTTATGAATTAGGGCATAACAACACTGACCACAAAAATTTCGATTTCTTTGTGGTCTGATATAAAGTGATGACGCAGAATAATGTTAATAATATCTTTGTTAATACAATGAGTGCGTTGACTGAACAAGGGCCAAATATATATTTAAAAATAACTTTCCAAGTCAAGTATATAACACTCCACTGTTTCATGTTGATTATCAGATTGATAAAATGTTTCCATGAAAAAAAAGCGTTTTGGATAAAAGGAAATTATCCTTGGGAAAGAGCTACACAAAAATATTTTGCATGGTTTACATAATATGTTTTTATTATTAAACGAGGCTGAATATGTAAACTGCACGTACTATAACACAGAACACACACACATGCGCATTTACAGTATATATATATATATATATATATATATATATATATATATATATATATATATATATATATATATATATATATATATATATATATATATGTATCCTCCACCTTTGTGATTCCTATATATATATATACTTATATATATATATGAACATTGCCAAGAAAATTTTCGTTGACCTCTTCAGCGGCAATGATCAGTTTCCTGAGAGAGAGAGAGAGAGAGAGAGAGAGAGAGAGAGAGAGAGAGAGAGAGAGAGAGAGAGAGAGAGAGAGAGAGAATCTAAGGAACTTTTACCTAAGATTCATCCTCCTCTCCAATCTATCTACATTCCTTGCAAGAGCGAATATTCATCTCCATGATGAACGCTGCTGCAGTGAGGACTTGTTTCCCAGCGCTACGAACATTAATCATTCTCCTTCCTACATACTTCAATGCTTGTCTCTTTTGACGCAAAAGGAAATTTATATTTTCCATGTCAGGAGACATATAAATCATTCACCCTCTGCACTGCTGAGAGGCAGTCGCTTTAATTATATTCTTTTGCTTGAAGTGCTTTGACGCTCAGTGAGATTTATTATTTTGCTTTTAGAAAATAAAATTCATTCATTTATAATTATCGTTAAATTTGTGAGAAATGGAACATATTTTTTTTAGTATTTATTGTAATCAGATACAAAACTGGATAAAGATTTCTGTAACATTGTTTATGATAGCCGACGGGCAATCGTGTAAATGAACTGGGGTTTAACCGAAAAGTGAAAAAAGCGATCAAGTACACATTATATTCATTAGGACGTCTGGTGAAATTTTGTGAGTTGAAACAGCAATGTAGAATAAGTTTTAAATATCATAAAAAAATAAATATTTATTTTGCCAACATTTCTCAAACTTTCTTCTTCACGTTTTCTCACTTTCCATTGTTTCTTCTTCTTCTTCTTCTTCTTCTTCTTCTTCTTCTTCTTTCTTCTTCTTCTTCTTCTTCTTCTTCTTCTTTCCATTTTGAAATCTTTTAATCGTCCTTTTTCTTACATATTTCCAATATGAATATTATAGTTTTTAAAACCTCACATTAAAGTTCGTGACACAGAAATTGCAAAAATTTCTACACGAATGAAACAAAGATATAGAACAATTACAGTAAAGAAATGGTTAAGATTAATGATTTACAATCACCAAAAAACGGTTTACTACTGGGGATAACATTAACACAGGAAACAAGAGAAATGAAAGGATATAGAAAATTGACGCACTGAATTTAGAGAATAAAACAACAGCGAACTGAAAAGAACATGCTATTTCTATAATCAACTTAACTCAATAAAAGTAGAAACTACGCATTAGATAGAATATAATTACGGAAACACGAAGCAAAGTAGAAGAATAAGCTTAATCTCAGCATAATTAAATAAAGAGCACGCATTACTCAGTAACACGCAAGTGGTTTGTGTGACCTAGAGCCATCTGTAGGAAAACACGCAGCCAAGGAGATCAGATGGTGTGACTAACAACCGTATATTAAAGAACCTCCGCTCCTTCCGTGGAAGAGGCCATTAAGGTTAGGAAGTTGCTCTTGAACTTATGTGTTCTTAAACTAGGTCTGGAAACAGACTATAGAAAGGTCCGTTACTCTGGAATTTTAACGCTTCTAAATGATGAAGATTTTCTTAAAAATTAGGTAAAATATTTAGATTTTTATCAGAAGCTATGTACATTTGTCATATTACATAAATTTATTTCTCTTCCGTGAAAGTAATTTTTATTATTTTCGGAATTAAATTATCAAACAAAGCAAATCTATAAAGTATGAGCTATTTCTCATTAGACATACCATTCCGTGGTATTTGGTTAGCACAATATTATGTGGAAAATCGAGATAGTTTCATGTTAGCGCTAAATTAAGCCAAATATCATCGGAATGATTGTTTAATATTAAAAAGAGGCTATTCTAACTTTCTCATCTCAGATCCTCATAAGATTTCTCAAAAAAAATTGGAAAAATATTTCATGAATCTATCATCAATTAGTTTCTCCTTTGTGTATAATTCCGATCATAATGACAGAACTTTATAATCCTAAACTCAGTGAAAAAACGTCATCTTACACCTGATAAGCTTTATATTTACTGCATCATAAAAAGTAAGTGTAAAAATTGCACTTTTACCCAGATCACTAATGACATTTTCTTTTCTTTTTGTGTGTTTCATGGCTTAGAAAATATCTACTCGAGATATTATATCGATTTTATAATTGGAGTATAAATAGATTATTGTCTGAAGAAAAGGCAAGTAGTTGTAGAGACCGAATAAACAATTTGGGGTTTTTATGCCGTCTATATTTATCCTCGGGAGGAATAGGAAACCAGGTTACAATACTGTAAGCGTGTAACTATCAATAAAATATTGTAGAGGAAATGACACTTTGCCTCCATACAATGTTATTCAACAGTTTTTTAAATATACCATAGGGTTATCGAAACCTTAGTAAGATAAGCTACTTAGTATAGTACCCGCATGCTAGCTCCCTAATATATTCTGTGTAAACAATGTCAGCAGCTGGAAAAAAAGAACATGACAAGTATAACTTATTATCATAATTGCCGGAGATTATCATTAACACAAAATTTTCCGTAACTAGCTTTGTTATGCTCATACTGTATATGTGGTTACCATTGTTATGTTAAAAAATCAACTGAGGTTGTTAAAAATCTAGGGTTAGCTCGATTAACGAAAAATCCATGAATTGGCTTAAAGGTAATTCATCGAATCTAGTTAGTCTCAATCAAGAATGGTTATGAGCATGTGTCAAACAATGTTATGCCAAAATGTTAATCGAGAATCGGAAATGCAACACCATTCTCAAACATTGTATATATTATATATGATATAATATATATATATATATATATATATATATATATATATATATATATATATATATATATATATACTGTATATATATATACATACTTTATATATATTTATACATACATACATACACACATATACACACACACATATATATACACACACACATATACAATATATATATATATATATATATATATATATATATATATATATATATATAATATATATAGTAGTGTGTGTGTGTTTGGGGTTTGTATTTGTATGCGTACTGGGGTGTTTGTAATTTTGAAAGAACAAGAAAAAAGCATAAAATTTTTCCAAGAAATAAAATCAGCCTCACCAGCTTCTTTTAAACAAGATGTTGATTTTTGCATTATCATTAAGCAGAGTCTATTTACCCCAATGATTTAGGTTTATTGTTTTATTCTTCTTCGGGGTGATTCTAAATCATATGTCGGTGCCTAATACATGGAAAAAACTAGATACGGAAATAATTAACACTCTTTAAACTAATGATTAACATCTGGTCATTATAGATATCGTTAACGTCTTAGCTCTCCTAAAAATTAATGCAAACAATGCAAGTTGCTCTCTATTAGAATAACAGTGCTGATTTTAACTTTATTTCGTAAACGCTTGGGACATGATAACTCATTATCATTGAAATTATTATAGGAAAGACATTGTTTAGGACTGCTTCTTATATTATCCGTATTTCTAGAGGTTGTTAAAATAAAACAACATAGTATACTTGTAATTCTTCTTCATCTATAATTTGCCATGGTAGCGGAATGGATCAAAAGTAAGCCATCAGTCCCCATAGAATTGATAAAATTAATGTATTTACGCAAGTATAACTCATGCATTTTATAATTTGTAAATCTTGGCTCCAAATGCTGAATTTCAGTCAGTAGTAACTTGATTTTAGTTAGAATGGCTGATGCTTGGGTATGATACAGATTTCGAATGAAGAGAAACTACAGAAAGTAGTGAAAGCTTTGAAAGTGATTTTAAGACAAGAAAGTTGAGCGGAAATGTGAGCAATACTGAGTTTATGACGGTAGATATAAGCCAAGAAAATTTAAAGTCATTGTAAGCATTGAGAGTAGAACAGTGTTTGACGTCGATTCGTATATATTTTGAGAATAAACATAACACACAGTAGAACACTGACAGACGTTTGTCATATAATCGGTGAAGCAAAATAGACCGCGGGATGGGTGACAAGATTGAAACGAGACTTGGGGTGTCAGTGAGAGCCATGTGTAAATTTAGGGAGTGTCGAGGCAACTCATATGATGCGAGTGAAGTGGGGATTTTAATGTAAATGAAAGGAAAAGTAGTTTAGGTAAATTCTCGTTTGCATATGTGTGTGTGCGTTGATAGAAATTGAAAGGTGAGGAATATGTGGATAAACAGAAGTGGTAAAAAGTTTAGTATGTGTGTCCTTCTGACAAGCTTTCTTTGCAGATGAAAGAAATGGTTATTGCTGAGATAATGTTGTTATATAAGGGTCACCCATGATTCAGCAGTTATTACCATATAAACGCTGTAGTGACTTTTGTGTATCTGAAGCCACCTTTTGTTTTGAAAACGATTTAATATTAAAAAAAAAAGAAACATAAAGGTATGGTGAGGTCCAAGAGTTCTTGGCATGTTCATGATAGTGTAACAATAACAGTATTTATATGACGGATATATCTCGATAAGAAGAATGCTTCCAGGATATATGGAAGGAATACATTTTCATAAGATGAGGTGGGAAATTGAACGACTTACAAGATTATTTGAGATTAAACTTAATCAGTAAATAAAACTTGTGTTATCATTGTATTGTACATCTACTAAAAACGAGAAAGTACTCCTTTAAAATATATGTTTCTTCACGAGTTAAAGATTATACATATGTTAATTAGCTTAAAAGTTAAGGAACTATACTCGCGCGTAATTGAGCAATGAATATTCATTAGTGAAAGTTTGACGGGTATTAAAGAGTATCTCTGGAAGTTAATAAAAAAAAATTTTTCCTTTTTCCTGGAACTTGTAAGCTTACGTGAAAGTTATCTTTTAAGAACACAGAACTTTTGTACGCGTAATGGTATTAGGCGGTCGAATTATATTTCCTGCCATTCTTGAGCAATTACTTTAACGATAACCAAAATTTGGGTATCAACACACACACACACACACACACACACACACACACACACACACACACACACACACACACACACACATATATATATATATATATATATATATATATATATATATATATATATATATATATATATATAGAGAGAGAGAGAGAGAGAGAGAGAGAGAGAGAGAGAGAGAGAGAGAGAGAGATATATGTATATACATATCTAGATATATAAATTTATACAAATATGCTGTAAATATATATATATATATATATATATATATATATATATATATATATATATATATATATATATATATATATATATATATATATATATATATATATATATATATATATATATATATATATATATATATATATATATGATATTGGAACTGTAAAATGATCGGCAATTAATATTTCCTTGTATCGTTATATTGGCTGTAACTCAAAAGATTCTTCTTGGAACATTCGTGTTACTGCCTATTCCGCTATTTGGCTTCTGTATTTGCTATTAATCGACGTATTCTCTTGATTTATCATAACTACGTTCACTCCCTCTTATTAGGATTATGTTGTAATTTTTCTGGATTTCTTTAAAAAAATCATTCACATTCTGTATCTGAAAAAACTCTAGACTTTGAGATATATGTTACAAAACTCTAGGCCGTCTCCTCTTTCACTGTAGTTCCATACACGCATCATACTGAAAAAGACTGTGACTTAATTAAGTTTTTTTCCTAAGAAATGAAGTTTATGGTTCATGACTTATTCTGGTATATGTTACATAAAAGTCTTCATTGTAAAGAAGAGTGGCAAAACTTTTGACTTCGCTTTGGTTCTTGTCCAGCAACAACTTTCTTTTGAACCCCCTCTCTCTCTCTCTCTCTCTCTCTCTCTGTTCTTTTAGGTCTCTCTCTCTCTCTCTCTCTCTCATGTTATTTTAGGTCTAGTAAAAAAAATATATATATATATATATATATATATATATATATATATATATATATATATATATATATATATATATATATATATATATATATATATATATATATAAGAGAGAGAGAGAGAGAGAGAGAGAGAGAGAGAGAGAGAGAGAGAGAGAGAGAGAGAGAGGGGGTGTTCATAAGAAAGTTTTGCTGGACAAGAACCAAAACGAAGTTAAAAGTTTTGCCACTTTTCTTTAAAATGAAGACTTTTATGTAACATATACCAGAATAAGTCATGAACCATAAACTTCATTTCTTAGGAAAAAACTTGATTAAGTCACAATCTTTTTCAGTATGATGCATGTATGGAACTACAGTGAAAGGGGAGACGGCCTAGAGTTTTGTAACGTATTTCTCAAAGTCTAGAGTTTTTTCAAATACAGAATGTGAATGATTTTTTTTAAAGAAATCCAGAAAAATTACAATATAATCCTAATAAGAGGGAGTGAACGTAGTTATAATAAATCAAGAGAATACGTCGATTAATAGCAAATACAGAAGCTAAATAGCGGAATAGGCAATAGCACGAATGTTCCGAGAGAATCTTGTGAGTTACAGCCAATATAGCGAATACAAGGAAATATAAATGCCGATCATTTTACAGTTCCAATAGAGTTTTCTGGCATGTAACCCCCCCATCAAACTATTATAAGTGCAGTAACTCCAAAAACAGACAACATTTCCTCTATATAAATTTATATATTTTCTTTGTGAGGCGAAAATATTTTGTGCGTGCCTACGTGAGTTGCTCTTGTGAACAAAAATTAACCTAGTGACGGCGATTACCTCTTGCAGCAGACTTCCCCTGACGTAAAAACGACCACAGTCTTTCATTATGGAAAATTTAGATTATGCATGATTAATCTCTTCTGTGTGAAAATCATTATTCATCACGCAAAGGTTATAAGGAATTTCACTTATTTTGGCTCGATATTAAAATATTTTTTGTAAGTTCTGACAGACGAGAAAAGAGGGTAATATATTTACATTTTACTAATCCTTGATCAATCTAATGGCTTGTTTATTATTATTATTATTATTATTATTATTATTATTATTATTATTATTATTATTATTATTATTATTATTATTATTAGTAGTAGTAGTAGTAGTAGTAGTAGTAGTAGTATTAGTATTAGTATTAGTATTAATATTAGTAGTAGTAGTAGTAGTAGTAGTAATGATGCAAAATGCAAAGAGTGTATTTTCCAATTTACAAACACATTTGGTCCCATATTACAAATGAAGCCATAAGCAAAATCGACAACTGAATAATTGATTTCTTAACCCAGATTACATTATTTTACCCTACCAGAAATTTGTCAGCTTCAGAGTATTTGGCAGAAATTAATGTTTCTCCATCATGAAATCATGATAGCCCATAATTTGCCTCTGAAATAATTGTCATGCTTACCAAGTTCGTCCAAATTTTAGAGAGTAGAACGTTTCCCGTTAATAAGCAGGAAGGTTGGAAATCATTGCAGTTATTTCTCATTATATGAATACGTACATCCACTATTGAAATGTATTACATATTAAGATAAATCTACTCTGAAATTAGGTGCCGTAATCAGGTCTCACTAGACATGAAAGGGATTAATAAATAGAAAAAAATATGAATAAATTTCTTGATAAATGAACATCACATGGTGTCACAAAAATGCCCTCTCCAAAGGAAAAAGATTTATTTTTCTTTTAACTGTTGAATCCTATTGGCTTTTCCGTAAGAACTATTTCTCCTGTTTCGACGAAAAATAACAGTATGTAAACTCCTGATAATTATGGGCAATAACTGCCCCATTAGGGAAGACATCATTAAACATTCCTGATAACAAAGAGGATATAATTTTATAAAGTCCCTAGTCGCAATGCATAATTTACCATTTTGAGACAGTATCTCGAAATATCGTACAATTATTCAGTCCTCTCTCTCTCTCTCTCTCTCTCTCTCTCTCTCTCTCTCTCTCTCTCTCTCTCTCTCTTCTGTAAGTCCAGTAGTTCCTCGTTGGACGAGTCGATATCGTTCTCGGCTAGCACTTTTCTGGGCCTGTGTTCGATTTTCCGGCCGGCCAATGAAGAATTAGAGGAATTTATTTCTGGTGATAGAAATTCATTTCTCGGTATAATGTGGTTCGGATTCCACAGTAAACTGTAGGTCCCGTTGCAAGGTAACCCATTGGTTCTTAGCCACGTAAAATAAGTCTGATCCTTTGGGCCATCCCTAGGAGAGCTGTTAATCAGCTCAGTGGTCTGGTTAAACTAATGTATACTTAACTTTTGTAAGTCCATTCATTATTGAAACGAATCGGTGCACGTTCGATATTACACATCCTAGAATGATAAAACTGTGAGGAAGAAATTGGAAGACGTAAGGGGATGAGGACAAGCTGAAAGAAGTGAGCTGCCTTTTTGAAAATTGACGTCAATTTTTCCGTCTACAGTGTCAAAAAGAATCACTTCGGGCGGTGGCCGTAACGTCTGAAGTAGAATCAGTTGGGCAATAAGCCTTTTCGTGTCCACTGAAGGGCAACTCGACGGATACTCCAGGTATCTCAAAAAGATCCTTTAACTCGAGGAGCTTTCGTGCTATCAGTCCTTAAATTTTTTTTTCCAAAGGTTTTTATATAGCCTTCGTGATGCTGTCATGCTCTTTATTGCTTTTTTTCCCCCTTAGCCTTATTGATAGGTCTACTTCCTTGTTTTCCAAATGTTTTTTCCAGTCTTTTCGGGCCACCTACGCCTTTCCATAGCAATTGAATTGATTTTATTTAGTCATCTGATTTGTGTCGTGTTGGTTATGCTACAGTGTATATTTTAATGACTACAATGAAGAAGGCAGGGTCTAACTTTATGACTTAATATTCAACTCGAGCTGAATGTCTACCTGCGATCTTTCTCACACGTTTGGTGTCTGGAATAATCTCTGTCTGTCTGTCTCTCTCTCTCTCTCTCTCTCTCTCTCTGTCTGTCTCGATCGCAATATGTATATATATTATATATATATATATATATATATATATATATATATATATATATATATATATATATATATATATATATGTTTATATATGTGCATATATACACACAATTGTTCTATGCATTAGTAGATTTACTATATACATAGTGACTATATATATAAATATATATATATATATATATATATATATATATATTTTTATTCAAAATACATTACAAGCTTTTTCTTGGATAATGTGGACTGTTTGTCCAAGAAAGCTACAGAAAATTTTTTGAATAAAAACTGAACGGTTAAATATTACATCAAGTTTTAATAGGTAAATTTTTATAAAGATTCAGTTCAAAATATATATATATATATAAATAAATACAAACAAATATATACAATATATATGGACATATATGTTATATATAGCATATATATATATAAAATATAAATATATATAAATTACATAACAAAATTGTATGAAAATATATATATAGAGAAACAAAATAAGATATATATACAACAAGATGTGTGTGTGCAAATGTGTGTGTGTGTGTATGTGTGTGTTTGTGTGTGTAAGTATATGTACATATATACACACATATATATATATATATATATACTGTATATAAAGAGAGATCAGAGGTACAAATAGTAATGAGCTATAAAAGGAACAATGGGAAAGAAATAGTTTGATTGTTTAATAAGGGGACCCGTAGTTTGATATTTAAAGACTCAAGTATTTGAAGTTTTTGTTGGTTCTGTGCTTGGCCAGTAACTTTAAAATCATCGCATTTTGGGAACATATGTCGGATTTACCAGGCGGCTTCTCAGGGTCAGAGCCCACTCTCATAAGGGGGTGATTTATAGAAGTGGGTGTCGACTGTCCAATCCAGAGCTATCCAGTATAAGAAATCATGCCACCAAGTGCAAATATTTTTTTTTTCATTTACCCGGAGCGTTTGAAACGCAGCATGAATTATTAGGACAGCATTATAAAATAAAAATAAAATGACCAAAGATTAGCAGTACTTTGTGAGATAATAGCTGAAAGTACTAAGAAAATTATATGAAAAAATGGTTCCAGTGGAACAGAAATGTATATATTTATATATTATCTTATTTCCTCCATAAACTGTGTGAATCATGAATATTCAGATCATAAGCAACCGTGGATTAGGGTTCAATTTGTCGGAATCTGACTCCCTGTTGTAGATGGAATGATTTAAAAGGAAAGCATGGTTTTAAAGTTCATGTTCTTTCAAATTTTAATGCAAATCTGCACTTTCGGTGCGCGCGTGCATGTTTTAACGGGAAGGTGGTTGGTCTTTTTCACCAAGTTATTGTTTCCTATATTTTAACACAAATAAGGAAGTGTAGGAGACATTTATCCTTATTGCAACAAACCTGAAATGCATATGATAAAGAAGAAAGAATAAAGGGGATTTAAGAGTAAAAATTATAGACGGAAATGTGAAAATACGCGATCATGTAATGTTAAGGAAGATTTATTGTACGAGGAGCGTTCAGTAAGTAATGCTAAATAAGTTTTTTTCTCAGCCAATTTTCGTTCAAAAAAAATTTACATTTTGTGTGCAACATCCTTAACCATTCCCGCGTTATGCCATATATTTTATCATTTTCCGATAGACGGCAGCACTATAATCAGCTATCAAAATGGCATCTGTGGCTGAGGTACGTTTCTAAACCAAAGAGCAGTGATAGAATTCCTTTTGGCAGAAAACGAGACCATCACGAATATTCACAGGCGCCGACAGAATATCTACAGAGATCTAGCAGTGCATAAAAGCACCGTGAGTCGTTGGACGAATCGTCTATCATCAGTAGAAGGACATGCAAATCTGGCCGGACTCATTATTGTGACACTTGCAATGGTGGAACGTGCGGACACTGTTATCACAATCAAACATCTCGCTGCTGAACTTACATCTCTGTCGGTAGTGCCAGCACAGTTGTCCACAACAAGGTTCCCTTCTATATACCTTGGTCCACAAGTTAGGGTTTTATGAGGTTTGTGCTCTCTTGGGTTCCTTGAAGCCTTCGAGCTTTTCCTTCATCAAGACAGCGTGAGAGATCAGAAAACTCGCGGTGGACTGTTCTTCCTCATCCAACCTACGGCTGGGATGTCGCACCCTCTGACCTTCGTCTCATTTGACCTTTCCAGGATGGACTCCAGGAGAAGCAGTATCATACATCAACGATGAGGAAGTTATTGATGCAGCAAGAAACTGGCTGAGACACTGACCAGTAGAGTAGTGCCATGAAGGCACAGAGGCTCTCAAATTTAGGGAGCGTAAGGCAATAGATTTAAACGGATCTTATATCGAGAAATAAGGGTTTTGTATCCAAAGACTTTGGGGAACAATATGGTGTATTTAAATCCAGAATACAACAAATCTTCTTTGAGAAAAAAGATATGTTGCCTTACTTACTGAACACTTCGTACAATACACAAATGCATTAATACATGGCAAATGGGATGCAAAGCAAAAATGGTGGATAGGAGAGAGAAGCCTCTGGGTATATCATAAAATTACCTCTCAAGTTATTAACTGGCTAGTTCATTAGTCTCTTTCCTTAATGAGGCATTTTTTGCCTATTGACTTAATCGCCTTCTTACAAATGAGACACTCTTTAAAAAAAAGTGTAAAAAAAAAAATACCTGGAGAGAAAAAAAAAAATTTTGTTGCCCTTTTTCATGACCTTATATTTTTACTTTTGGATTAAAAGAAAGAGGAGCATTTTCATTTGTTAAGCCTATTGACTGTATCTCTTTCTTACAAATGAGACTCTTTCTCTTCAATAAATGTGCAAAAATCTTTTAAGATACAAAATAAAAGTGTTGACTTTTTTCATATTGTATATTTTTAACGTATTTTTCTTTTGGGTCAAATGAAACTCAAATAATTTAATTTGCTAAATGCTGGCTGAAGCTGTTTATTTGCCTAAGATTACCAGAGTGTCTTATCAGAAGTTACTAGTTATGAAATTATTTCAAGTCGAATTTTAACACTACTGAGGGGAAAATAGAAATATTTGAACAGATAAATTACCGAGGTAGTTGTAGCCTATGAGCATAATTTCACATAATATATAAAATACATATCTTGTTTTCTCTTTCGTTATAAACAGAAAAAATAAGAACTACCTTAATTTAATAAGTTTTTTTTTTGTTTTTATAGTGTTTGGTATGTTTATTGCAACTGATGGAGATATGTTAAAGGGTGAAATTATGCAGTTTCGTTTAAAATCAAGTAGGAGTGCAGTTCTACAGTTTTCATGGATAACTGCTCACGCTATATGAACTTGTATGTTTATGTTATTTGTCTGGAGAAGTTTGCCTGGAGAAGTGAAGCCATTTCATTATTTTTCCCTGGCATCCAAGGTCCAGAGACCACAACATTTTTACTAGCGTTCGCAGCAGCTAAGTGAACCTTCCAATAATCACTGCATAACGTATAATAATTTTAGCCAACGGAAGGAGGTTCATGCATATTCAAAATTTGCCAAAATGAAAGAATACGCTGCTGTTCTCTGCCATTCGCGTGTATCGCAGTTCGACTTTTGGGGCTGGGAATTAAAATGGCATCAAAAGACCCTGAACACAGTCGTTAGTGAAAATCAGCATTCAGAAATTCAGGATACAAGGAAAAAGGCCTGAACATGAAGGAATTATAATGCTAAGCAATAGTGTAATTTTATATCAACTACAAAGAGTTTTTCATGAAAATTTCTGTGACAGATTTACTCCCCAGAGCTCTAGAAATTTTGTGATGATCTGCATTTACCATATCTCCTATCAGTCTTTTTATGGAACTTAATTACAGGATATCCTCCCTTAAGGGGACTTCATGTGATGAATTGTTTTCATTGCTATAGAGTACTTGCAGCGTCCCCTGGGCCACTAGCTGCACCCACATTTTAGCCTATTACTCTCCGTTATTCACTCTTGCTGTCCAACCTCCCTAACTATCATTTCTTTGTGCGGTTGTGGGGTTTTCTTCAAGATCCATATTTAGATCCTTGTAATTCACCTCCTTTAATTTCTGGATCTTTGTATACTCCTGTGCAAAGAGAGAAAATTATGTTTATGTAAATTCCCTGTAATTTATTTGCTCAAGCGCTTCTATTTTCTATGAATTGGTGTCTAAAATATAAATGAGACTCGACTAAAACAAATTTCATAACTAATAACATTAGTAATGTTAGTTAAAATCAGTTCCGGCTAGAGTTTAACAGATTAAATTGCTCTCGTTTCCCTTAATCCAAAAGAAAAAAAAAAACATACGTGTATGAAAAAGGTCAACACAGTTTTATTTTTTGTCTCCAGGGATTTTCTCCTCACTTTTATTTTTTTGAAAGAGAGAAAGTCTCATTTGTAAGAAAGCGACGCAATCAATAGGCAATAACTGCCTCATTAAGGAAGGAGACTAATGAACTTGCCAGTTAATAACCAGAGAGCTCATTTTATGATGTACCTGGAAAATTTTTTTCTCCTATCCACTGTTTTTGCTGTGCATCCCATTTGCGATCTATATATGCATTTGCGTGTTGTATAATAAAGTTTTGTTTATTACAGTATTTAATTGCGTATTTTTACATTCCCCTTTATCATTTTCACTCTTATATCTCCCATATTATCTTTTTTCGAAATCAAATACACTTCAGGTTTGTTGCAGTGAGGTCAAATGTCTCCTGCACTTCTTCGTTCATGAAAAACTATATAGAACACTAATTACTGAAAAACTCCAACTGCCTCCCCATCCCAAAACACGCATACACACACACTCATACAAACACCCAAACACGCGCGAACCGAAAGTGCAGCTTTACACGAAAACATAAAAGAACATGAATTTTAAAAGCATGATTATATTTTTAAAACACTCCATCTACAACAGGGAGTCAGATTTCGACAAAACAAACCCTAATCGTGGTTTGCGGTTCCACGGTGGCTTATGCCTCCGAATATTCATGATTCACGTTGTTACTGGAGGAAATATGAGTGAATACAAATGAAAGAGAGGCATTTCTAGTCACTTGGGTCATTTTCCTTCTGTGAATTTCCAAGTGCTCTCAGGTTTTTATCTCCAAAAGTACGGCTAATTTTTGGTATTTTTTCCTTCACATTGATGAACTAACTGTTAGTTCGATTTTCAAAATTTCATGGTACACTCGGAAACCACAGTCTCCGACCCACCAAGGCGTGCTCCGAGTTTATGAGCGGGGCCTTTCTGGACGGCGGGCAACGCCAACTATCACGGATTGAAACACACTCGAACACCTTCTGAACTCTTCCGGATTTTGCTTTGGGTGATTTTTTTTTTTTTTTGTAATGATTTTGCTGCATATAATGCAAAGCAGTCATGGTATGATTATATGGACAACACTGTGTTGAATTCTACAACCTGTATAATAACGAAACGAAGAAAAAATGCCGAAACTGCCGGGTTGTAGTTAGGAAGGGGGTTGGGGGAGGGTAGAATCTGTCCAGAAAGGCCCCGCTCATACCTAGTTGGGTCGGAGATTGTGGTTTCCGAGTGTACATTTATACTATATGTAATGACTTTCTCATATAAATATTCTCATTATTTAGAAAAAAAAAATTATTTGGATGGAGAATGGTATATATAAGTGAACATTGAGGTTTTGTGATTCATGCATCAAGTACCATTCATTCTATACTTCTCGTTCATGAAGCCACTCACAAGTAACTCTGGGAATTTTTAAAGGATTAACATTTTTCCAAAAGGATATGGCGTTTGAAATTGAAATTGATATCTCCCATTCTTCATGTGAAATACGTGTTTGCCCTCTCATTCACGTAACTAATCTCAACGATTTTAGTCACATTTTTCTACATATTTCTTTCTTTATATAACAAACATAACGTTTACATACGTGAAAAGTTCAGTATACCTTAGATTAACCAGACCACTGAGCTGATTAACAGCTCTCCTAGGGCTGGCCCGAAGGATTAGAATTATTTTACGTGGCTAAGAACCAATTGGTTACCTAGCAACGGGCCCTACAGCTTATTATGGAATCCGAACCACATTATAACGAGAAATGAATTTCTGTCACCAGAAATACATACGTGAGCTATAAGACTTGGTCATGGAGAAATTTTCATGCAAAGCACATTTTTCTTTTCTCACTCATGTGACTAATGACTTGGTTTTTAGCCACTTTTAAATTTTTTTTTCAGTGATTAACAAACACAGCTTTCATATACCAAAAGAATAAGGCTAAAAGAAGGTGAGGTAACATTCATTTCTCAGGTGTTAATAAAGGTAATTCACTAGACCATTTGAGAAGGAAATGTCTTGAGGTTCCTTTACAGCCAAACGGTATAATCTTACTATTTGCGGCCATGCAGTGCTAGGCAAATGTTAACTTGGAAGACGTCTAAATTTTACAGGACAGTAAATAAAAGGTTATGCATGGTTAGATGAATAAGTTTATTTATGCATTTGCCTCTCTCTCTCTCTCTCTCTCTCTCTCTCTCTCTCTCTCTCTCTCTCTCTCTCTCTCTCTCTCTCTCTCTCTCTCTCTTTCTCTCTCTCCATATATATATATAATATATATATATTTATTATATATATATATAATTTATTATATATATATATATATATATATATATATATATATATATATATATATATATATATATATATATATATATATATATATATATATATATATATATATATATATATGGAGACAGACAAACAGACAGAAGGAAATGACATGAGGTCCCATAAACAGTCAAATGCGTAATATATATATATATATATATATATATATATATATATATATATATATATATATATATATATATATATATGCATATGTATATGAATAAAAACATATTGTATAGAGAGAGAGAGAGAGAGAGAGAGAGAGAGAGAGAGAGAGAGAGAGAGACAGAGAGAGAGAAGGGCGGGGAGACGTTATTCCAGAGTGTAAACGCATGAGGAAGCTCGCAAGTGTAGATTTAGCTAAAGTTGAGTAGAAAGTCATAAAGCTAGACCCTGCCTTCTTCAGTAGAGCAATTCGAACACATAATATAATTATCACGACACGAAATAATATAAAAAGAAGGGGATGTATGTAAAATATTGAGTCAGAATTGAAAATGCTGGGATTACAATGTGTATGTGAAAGTACGAATAAATACGACCGCGTATGGTTAGAGTTGGTGGGTCTTATCAGGAAAAAGTGATCAAGAAAATACATATAACCGAATTCAATTAAAATACATAATTTCTAGGGAAGGAAGTGCGTGGCCTGAGAAAGCCTCAAAGAATGATGGAAAACAGGAAAGTGTAAAAACCACAGAAAATAAAGGGGAAAGAAAAAATTAGAGCATGACTAGATCTCGAAGGCCGTAGAAAAACCTTTTGAAAAAGAGGTTCAAAGGACTGTTAGCACGGAAGCTCTTCTGATCAAAGGACACATTTTTGAGAAACTTGGAGGATTCATCGAGTTGCTCCATCAGACACTAAGCCATCGCTTGGTAATTTTTCTTTTGGCTGAAGAACTGACGTAAATCTACGAAAGGCAGTGTGCTTCCTTCAAGTTCTTCAACTCTTCCTTCACCCCCCGAGTAATACTCCTTACTAATCCCTCGTCAGAGTTTTATAATTCTGTGATATGTAATATCCGAAGTCCATTGATTCGTTTTAGTAATGAAAAGATTTATCAATGGAGAGAGAGAGAGAGAGAGAGAGAGAGAGAGAGAGAGAGAGAGAGAGAGAGAGAGAGAGAGAGAGATCAGGAATCGGAATTGACTCTGTATTATTATTTAGAAAAGACATTTTCAGTGCATACAGATCACAAGCTACTGTATTCACTCTTATCTCTCTCTTCTTTATTTTCAAAAGGTTACAACCGACACCGGTCGACAAGCGAATGGGGTGCTTAGTTCACTGCTCAGGCCTGCAGAGGAAAACTAGATTTTTACAGACCTTGTTTAGACCTTCCATTCTCTTGCTTGTTTCTTGGATCGAGAGGGGCTTCCTTGGTTTGTATGCCCATTGCGCTTTCATTCCGCCGCAATTAATAGAGAAATACTTACACAGGCAGACATAGAGAATAATAGAAGTGAACAAAAGAGGAGAAAAATAGGGAAAAAGTAAAATGTCGAGATTAACTAAACAGAGAGAGAGAGAGAGAGAGAGAGAGAGAGAGAGAGAGAGAGAGAGGGGACTGAATAACTGTACGACATTTCGAGATGTTCTGAAAAAGTGGTAAGTTAAGCAAAGCATTCTCGCTAAGGACTTCATGAATTGGCATCCGTTTTTATTAGCAGGAAAATTTAATGATCACTTCCATAAAGAGGCAGTTATTTTCCTAAATGTCCATCAGGCGCTTACAGACAATTATTTCTGATTCTGCGGTAAGCCAGAAGGGTTCACACACTAAAATTTTTGAAAAATTAATCTTTTTGCTTCGGCGAGCGTGGTTAGGAACACAACAGGATTTTCATTTATCAAGAAATTATTTTTTTTACTTTTCTCTCTTTGCTAATCACTTTCATGTCTAACGATAACTCATTACAGCAACTAATTTCACAATATACTTCTGTTGATATTAATCATTATTTCATGTAAATATATTTCAGTAAATGATTAAGAAATTTTCCAATAGATTTATGTTAATATCAATCAACATTTAATGCACATACAGTATATCTCAGCAAAATATAAAGGGAAATAACATCATATATTTTCAGCCTCCTTACATATTATGAGGAAATGTTCTCTCCCCTAAAGTGTGGGCGAAAGCAGTGAGCTTGTCTATTATTTCAGGGGCAAAATGTAAGCTATCATGATTTCAAGATGGAAAACATTAATTTCTGTCAAATGTTTTGAAGTCGACAGTAGTTCTGGGTAGGGTGAAATAGTGTAATTTGGGTTAAATGCCATAAGAAATCATGATTCAGTTGTCGATTTTGCTTATGTCTTCATTTGTAATAAGTGATCATATGCGTATGAAATTTGGAAAATACGTTCTTTATATTTTGCATTGTAAATGCTACTACTATAATAACATACATGCTGTTCAATGGGTCATTAGTAAAGAACATAGCCAAGATTTTTTATTGTAGAAAAATACTTTTTTATATTTTACATAATAATAATAATAATAATAATAATAATAATAATAATAATAATAATAATAATAATAATAATAATAATAATAATAATAATAATAATAAACAGTCAGTGAAATTGGCCACGGATTAATAAATGTAAAGAAATTATCCTTTTTCTCATCTCGTTCGTTTGGCAGAACTTAAAAAAAAATTAATATCGAGCCAAAATAAGTGAAATTCCGGATAATCTTTGCGTGATGAATAATGATTTTCACACAGTGGAGATTAATCATGCATAATCTAAATTTTCCATAATGAAAGACTGTGGCCATTTTTACGTCAGGGAAGTCTGCTGCGGGAGGTAATCATTTTCGGTAATCGCCGTCCCTAGATAATTTTTTGGTCGCAAACGAAATTCACGTTTACACACGTACAAAATATTTTCTTCTCATGCAGAAAATATATGACTTCATGCAGAGGACATTCTGTCTTTTCTTTTAAAGCTGTTAGGCTTAGAATAACTTTAGGATTAATTTACAGAAAATTTCATTCGGGAAATGTAATGTGTTCTGCATTTGTGACATTTCCTTGTAATGGCTGTGTATGTATTAACTCCAGGAATTGTCTTAATCTTCTGTAACTTAGAACATTCACCGTAATTCTTATTGTTCTATTCAGTTCCTGTATGTACTATTAATCCACTAATTTTTTTATTCATTATGCTTACGTTTACTCCCTGTTTTTACGATTATAATATCACTTTTTCTGGCTTTCTTTAACAATGCCATTCATATTCTGTACTCGAGTTTTCTGTCCGGTGGTGGCCTCAGCCACGGCCCATAAAACCCTTAGCCGCCGCCCATGAAACTCAGCCATGGTCCGGTGGTGGCCCATGTTGTTGGTACCTACAGCGCCAGAAGTACGAGTATGGCTAACTTTAATCTTAAATAAAATAAAAACTGCTGAGGCTAGAGGGTTGCAATTTGGTATGTTTGATGGATGGAGGGTGGATGATCAACATACCGAATTGCAGCCCTCTAGCCTCAGTGGTTTTGAAGATCTGAGGGCGGACAGAAAAAAGTGAGGACGGACAGATAAATAGCTATCTCAATAGGTTTTCTTTTACAGAAAACCAACTAGTCATTGGGATATATTTACCACACTTCAATACATGCTCTCCTCTCGCTGTACCTGCACGCATGCTTCATCAGGAAAATTGTGTAACAATTACACTTTATTATCTACTACTGAAATCACTTTTTAGCCTTTGACTTTAGCTCCACTTCCGCTGTCCAGCCTCTCTAACTATTACTGATTAGCGCAATTGCCGGGTTTTCTTCAACTTCCATGTGCAGATTCTTGTAATTCTCCTCTTTTATTTTCTGAATCGCTTTAGCTTCTTGCCCACCCAATCCAACCCCCTCTTTTATTTTTCTGTAAAAGTAAACTATTGAGATAGCAATATCTGTCCGTCCGCACTTTTTCTGTCCGCCCTCATCTCTTAAAAAACTATTGAGGCTGGAGGGCTGCAAATTGCTATGTTGATCATCCAACCTCCAATGATCAAACATGTCAAATTACAGCCCTCCAGCCTCAGTACTTTTTATTTTATTTAATGTTAAAGTTAGCCATGATCGTGCGTATGGCACCGCTATAGGTGCCAACAACGCAGGCAACGACCGTGTTTTACTTGTTTACTGTTGTAAACACTGAATGGTCGAAAGTGCCGCAGTGCTTGGCTTCACAGTCTAAATTTCATATATCACATACAGGAAATCCAATATTTTTAATAGACAGGATATTTTGTATCCACTATAAATATTAATGAAATATATATATATATATATATATATATATATATATATATATATATATATATATATATATATATATATATATATATATATATATATTTCTGAACATAGTCACACTTCATAATTATTCTCAAGCGGCCATTATAAAAGTTTTTCCGCACACTCTACTAATACAATAGAGGATCAATTCTCTCCCTCTACTCACACCTTTCGTCTCTCTCAGTCTCTGTGTATTGTTAGGTGCTTATAAGTTTAACGGGTGTTTTACCACGTCTCTTATTTTACTGTATCCATATTTTATGACTTTCAACAGTAATCCACCGAATGTTCGCATTAATGAATTAATACATTTTACTACACTGTCTCTTTATGGCTAATACTTTTTGGTCATAAATTGCATCATACAAATTTGAATTTTTGGTTTTCTTCGCTTAAATAAAAACAGTGTCCTAATTGACTTCAAAAATTTAAACTTCCAGCTTTTTTCAAGTGTTTTTGGATTACCATTCTTATTTCGTGACCTCTTTTACCGTAGTTGCGATTAACTCCAAGT